>NC_050461.1:13438727-13701227 GCF_903995425.1 Onychomys torridus
CCTCCCTGACTCTGTCACTAACTCATGGGATTCCTTCATGGTACAAATAAGCTTAGATCTATTTCTCATGCACAAGTTACTGAAAATCATAGCCTAACATGAGCTGATCCTTGCCCTAACCTGTCTGTCACTGACCAGCTCTGTAGCCATAGACAAATCATATCAATTCTTTGGATCTCGGTTTTCTCGGCCATAGAATGGGGCTACAGCAGGGGCTTCTCCAGCCCTTGGCCTCTATGAGGAGCAAGTTGATCATCCCACGTCAAACTAAAGAAGATAAGTACAAAATCGCCATTAAACATTTTACACAAAGCATGCGTTCAGATGATCATGGTCTTGTTCCCTACCGATATCATGTGCACTTCAGGAGTCTTGGCTTAACACATTAAAATACTTTCAAAGCTATTTTTTTTTAGATGACAATGGACATGAAGACAAAGTACTCCAAGTTAGCTCTCTGTCAGCAGAAATGCTGCACAGGAAAAAAAAAAAAAAAGGCAAGTCAACATTCTTCCTCCTTCCCCGGGAGTAAGCCGTCACTCACCGTGGGAAAATGATGAGTGGCAGGAAGTAGGGCTGATGAATCACTATGCTGCTGTTCCTGGACTCTGAAGCGAAGCAGCAAGAATTAGAGACAAGACTGAAAAGTTGGGGTGTGAATGGTGATTTGCCAACAGCTCGATTCTGGGCACTGAAGGCTGAGGAAAAGCAAGTAAGCTTTGGGGATGTTGAGTCACAGGGCACTAAGTCACAGTTCTCCCCTGGGTGGTGGAACCCAGGGCAGAGCCACACAGCCCAACTTCCGGAGTCACTCTGAGAGTCTGAGTTCTCAGAACTCCAAAGAGTCCTTGATCAGCAAACAGCAAGTAATGCCGCCTCTGGGCTTGTCCTGACAGGCGACCTGCTAATCCCTACCTGTGTGAGAGACAGCCTCCTTGAAGAAAAGATCAGCAAACATCAGAGGAAGGCTTCGGTGGATTAATGTAACCTCTCCTTCTGTAATAGAAGGACGTATGGACACCATGATCGCACTTCCTCCTGTGGTTTAGCAAATAATACTGTATTATACTTTCTCCTCTGTGGTTAATTAACCTGCCACAAGCGCTTTTTACATAGTATTTTTCTAGTTGCCCTTTGATTCCCTTAAAAAATGTCTGAACAAGAAGCTGTTCTGTAATCAGAGGCATAGACGTGCACAAGAAATTTTAGGACAGGTTACATAGTGCATATGCAAAATCTTAGGAACCTGTAGTATGCGGTGGGAACATTGGTCTTTGAATGCCTCCGGATTCTTTACTCCACCTGTGTCTTAAAGGTACTGAAAAGAAAATTTCCACTCAGATGTTTCAGATGTCACGGGTCAGGAGTGGGCTGTTAGAACAGTGTTTGGTGTAGCACCTAAGCTAAACTGGACTCCACAGATGCGGTCACCAATTCCAGAGGCATTTGCCTTATTTGAGTCCACCTCCTTACCATGCTAAAATGAAAAATGATCACAGATCCACTTTTCATTGATGAGTTATGCTACAGACAAATAGATTATGAATAATGCAAAGCATTTAGAGAATGCTTTTTAAAAGAGGACATTTAAGATATATTTATTTATATTCGTTAGTCCTCTTCCCATCCCTCCCGTGGGGGCTGTGTACCTCCTACTGGGCACTAAGTTTTTCTGCTATGACAGGATTCATGAGTTAAAGGAGTTCAGAAAAAGTTCCATGTTCAGTGAAATCTTGCTAAAACACTGAACAGTCAAGATTGATCTTAAGCCTGCAAGAAAAATCACAAGGCAGGTAATCTGAGACCATCCTCTGGCTCCTCAGAATGATATTTCCCCAGATGCTCTTGCCTCTCCTCCCATTGTATTAATTCTTTGAAAATTTTATACATGTATACAATGTATTTTAATCATACCCATCCCCATTTCTTTCCTCCATCTCTCCTAAGACCCAATTCCAACACTCTTTCAGTCTAACAGGTTCCCCATCCAATTTCATGTCCTCTTCACGTACATACATCACACACTCACTCACTCACTGGGCCCAATTACCATTGCTCATGTGTGCATGGATGTGAGACCATTCATCAGGGCTTGGGCACACACCTTCCCCAACCTCCCTAGTTCTTGGCTCCACTCCCATCCTAGTAGACATCAACTGCTAATAAATCTTCAGTGAGGGGTGGAGCCTCTTGAGCCCCTCCCACATTCATAATGGGAGGCTGACTGGTTTCGTCTTGTGTAGATCTTCCGTAGATATCCACAGCTATTATAAATTCTTGAGTGCAATGGCCATGTCATGAGTAAAGGGCAGCATTTCACAGTGCTGTGGCCCACCCCTAGGTGTCATATTCTTGGTGTCTCTCCTGAGTGCAGGGAAGGAGTGTGGATATAGATGTCTCGTTCCTGGTCACTTATTCACAGGACTTTAACCAGCTAGGAGTCTCTGCATTGACTGCTGCTTACTGAAAAAAGGAAGTTTCTCCAAGATTGAGAGAAGCTCAGCTCTATGGGTACAAGCATAAATAGTCAGAAGGCAGTCTGACATCTTGATCATTTAGCAAAAGAGTGATAGATCCCCCGCCCTCCAAGGGTGTGGTTTTGGAGGAACAACTGAAGACATCTCCCCAGTGACATCAATCTCCCTCAAGTGTATCTCATCTTTCAAGAGTTATTTCTGCAGAACATCAAGGTCATGAGAAAAGTAGAGGATGTGTCCTTCTCCAGCATCCATGCCCTGGGTGATTCTGAAGGATTGTCTACAGTGACAGGTCTGAAGGCAGGTGACCTCTCTCTCGCTATGGAGAGAAGAATGAAGTGTTTCACATGCCCAGTGAAGGAAATAGAGGTCTAGGTCCAAGATGTTGAGAGGGACTAGAAAAGTGTAAGCCCCACACCTGGATGTTCTTGCACATAAAATTCCTAGGCTCTACACTCAAAGTGTGTATTTGTTTTCTCAAGACATCTTGGCAGGGAAACCTACTAAAACCACCATTAACATTATAATGTGACTTTGGGGAAGGAGCTTCTTGGCCTCTTAAAAGTTCAAGGACTATCAAATGTTGGGGTGGGGTAGGTGGGGTAGAGAAGGAAGGATGAACTGTTCAAACTTGTTTGGAAGACCCATTGATTTGAATGGGGGAAATCTCAGCAGAGAAAGTGAAACCTCTGCAGAGGACATGATATTTTGCTCAGAAGTCAGTCCAGCCAGTCCCAGTGCTGAAAAGGCGTCATCGAGATCAGCACACACGGAACAAACCAGTTTGCAGAGGAAGACAGGATACCCCTCCTTAACCCTGACAGCATTAGATCAGAGTGAAACCAAGCCAGGAAGAGAGTGGGCTCAAGGAGTGGGGGAGGGGTGGGGGTGCTATAAAGGACAATACACCCAGGCCTGGGTGCTTTGGGGGCTCTTTCCCCAACCCTGTAGCCTGCTCCCACTCTTTGGCATGTTCTTTCCCTGCTTAACAAATTGTCTCTCTGTGTCCACCCCATCTCCTCCTGGCAGCTGCAGGGATTTTCACAGAACCAGTGCTGTCTTTTGTCTTAAATGCTGTTCAATAGTCCTTGAGCTCCCTTTTGAGTCCATTTCTGAATCATTTATTTATAAGAGTAAGACCCCCAAACACTGAAGATATGGAGGCAGAAGGATCAAACATTTAAGGCTACGGAGTGAGTTAATTAATTCTAGGTCAGCATGATTTACAGGAAACCCTATTTCCAAAACAAAAACAAAAAAGAAAGAAAAGAAAGTGAAATCATTCTACTGGCATCCACTCTAAATCTTGGTTGTTTGGGGGGGTGAGGGTGGGGGTTAGTTCCAAGATCATTGAAATGAGGAAATAAGTCTGGCACTTTTATGGCCTCAGAGTTGACAAGAAGTTACAAAAATTCCCAGTGGGCATAACTAGACTTTCACAGTCCAGCAAGGAAAACCAGGGACATTCCATTGATGAATCACCCCAAGGAGACAAGGGACACTATACAAAGTTTTCCCAGACAAAATGAGTCTCTCCAAAATTGGGGAGAATGAAACAATGTTTGCGAGATGTGGGTGTATTTCCCAGAAAACATGAAAGAACATGAAGTAAGAAGTGCATAGAAACAAAGGCTGGTGCATGAGCGAGGCTTGGGAAGGAGAGAGAACAAGGCAGCCCCACAGACAGTGATACTAAGGTAGATAATGCTGGGGAAGGACCTTGGGATTGAGTCAGCCAGCTCCTGGAAGATGCCACCATTCCTGTTATGAGGAGGGCCAAGGCAAGTTCAAAGAAAGGCTTAGTTCATTTTCTGTTTTTGTAACTGGATAGCTGAGGCCAGGTAATTTACAAATAAAGGGCTGGTGGTCCAGTTTCCTTTCTTGGGCTGTGATAAAGTACCCTGACTAAAAAAAAAAAAAAAACAGCTTAGAAGAGGAAAAGAGATTTATTTTAACTTACAATTCCAGATTACATTCTATCACTGAGGGAATTCATGACAGGAACTTGACGCAGGTCTGTTTGCTATCCCAGACAGAACTTGGTTCACAGCCAAGAAATACATTATGGCGGATGCTGCTTGCTACCTGGCTTGCAGACAAGCTTATAATCAATCAGCTTTCTTATATAGTTCAGAACCACCTGCCAATGAATGGTACCTCCACACACAGTGGTTTGGGCCAGCCTACATCAAATAACAATCAAGACAATCCCCTACAGACATGTCCAGATCATTCCTCAACTGAGGTAATCCTCTCAGGTAAATCTAGATTATGTCAAGTTCACAACTAAAACTAATCAAAAGAGTTACTTGTCCCATGGTTCTAGAGTCTGAAATGTCCAAGAGCATGGTGTTGTCTACCTCTGATCAAATGCTCAATGCTTTATTACTGTGTCGTCACAGGCAGGCAGCATTATGAAGAAATACAGAGCAAGCATTTACCCAAGAACATTTACTTCTGTAGCAAAGTCATTTTGATCCATAGATCACTATCTCATAGATCTACAGTTCTCAACCTGTGGGGTGGGGGGGTCTAATGACCCTTTCAGAGGGGTCACGTAAGACCATCCTGCATAACATATTTAAATTATGATTCATAACTGTTTCAAAATTACTGTTATAAAGTAGCAACGAAAATAATTTTATGGTTGGGGGGGGGGTCACCACAGCATGAGGAACTGTATTAAAGGGTCACATCATTAAGAAGGTTGAGAACTACTGCCATGGATAAATGAATCCATTCATGAAGGCAGAGCCTTGGTAACCTAATCACTCCCCAAAAGCTACACCTCCAATACCATTTACGTATGGCTTTGGGGAATCCGTTTAGAATGGATTAATTTTGGCGTACAGAGATTCAGACCATAGCAGGAAGTAACAAGTGAGCTGTGCACAGCGTCAGACTGTGTCTTGTTAAAGTTCTTAAGGACACAGCAGAATGTCCCAAGAACAGCAGAGTTGTATTTGCCTATAGATCTCGAAGGAGGTGGAGACTAACCATACCAGGGATAGCTGCATGGGTGGATGGGAGATGACTAATATGTGGATGAGAATTCCTCAGAAAGTCTTTTCTTGAAAAAACAACTTCTGTAAAGACTCTGACATTGAATTTTGCATGACACATACAAATGCAGATTGACAATTAGATTTGTGATGTCAGATCATGTGTGTATATAAATAATTTTGAACACCATGGATCATCAGTGGGAAGCATCTAATCATATCTTGGAAATCAAACAGACTATACACAATGTCAAATATCTGAATGAGAAGATACAAATACAAGCAACATTTTTTTTCCTGCAAAGGCCAAACATCTGGTTGTTTTGGATGACTAAACATGTTTTTCATAAAACCACAATATAAAATCTTAACTCTTTCTATGATCTTGTGTTGAGATGTAATTATTTTCCATGGTTTTATGTAAACAGAGCAAAACAGTATTAGTTCAATAGCCATTGCGGAGTACAGTAATAGTAATCCACTTGTAACCCTTGTTTGGCTTCCAAGTAACTGTATGTGCATGCAAGTTCAATGCCGGTTGTACAGGGTTCTCTAGAGGAACAGAGCAGACAGAATGAACATGTGTGTATATGGGACTTATTAGAGTGCCTTACAGGCTGTGTTCCAGCTAGTCCAACAATGGCTGTCTACTAACTGAAAGCCCAGGAATCCAGTAGTTATTCAATCCATGAGATGAGATGTCTCAGCTGGTCTTCAGTACATGCTAGAATCCCAAAGAAGGAATGGACTTGCCAGCAAGAGCTAGAGCAAGCAGGCAGAGAGAAAGAGCTTCCTTCTTCCATGTCCTTTATCTAGGCAGCCAGGAGAAGGGGTGGCCCAGGTTAGAGGTGGATCTTCCCACCTCAAAAGATCTGAGATCTCAATTAGAGTCAGGAAGTGGTGGCACATGCCTTTAATTCCAGCACTCGGGAGGCAGAGCCAGGCGGATCTCTGTGAGTTCAAGGCCAGCCCAGGCTACAGATTGAGTGATTGAGTTCCAGGAGAGGTACAAAGCTACACAGAGAAACGCTGTCTCGAAAAACCAAAAAAAAAAAAAAAAAAAAAAAAAAATCTGAATTAGAAGTGGGTCTTCCCTTTTCAAATGATTTAATTAAGAAAATATCATTCACAGGTGTATCCAGCCGCTTGGGTTTTCAGTTAATTCCACATGTAGTCAAGCTGACAATCAAAATGAGCCATCATGTCCGTATTTTATGCATACACAGTAGCTTGTCCTGTCACACAAAAGCAAGATTTAGAATTACAGCCACGATTTTCCAGAATCCTTGCTTCCCCTCTATCTAGTAAACACATATACATATATGTACCTTGGACTTAAACAAATATGTTTTTCTTAACAGAGAGCCATTTCCGTTGTGACTTTTCACCTCAGGTCATCCTGTTTTTGTGTCCACCACTAACACAGGGTCAATAGCTTCCAGTTGTGTTGGAGCCCACTAGGTTTCCTAGTGGCTGCACCCAGCAGGACTGCAGAAGAGGTTGACAGTACCACAGGCCTGGGTACCAGGGGACTGTAATTAGCAAGGGGGAGGTCTTTCGCTCCACCCCTTGGCTTTGTTATAAACAGACCTTTGGAATAAAGTTCTGGGCCCATTAGGATAAGGATCCAGGCCCACCTGACTCTATCCTGTGTTTTCTCTCTGTTTCTCTCCCCTCTCTTTCTATCCCTTATCCCTTTTTCTCTGAGAGTTCCTGGGGTAAATCAATGTGGGGGCTGGTCCGCCACACAGTTACATTTGGTAAACAGTAGATGCTCAGCCAGTGTTCCTTAGAGGAAACTAGATCTAATGCTGAGCTCCAGTAGAGAGTGGTCCTCTAGGAGCACAAGGAGCAGCTCCTTTGCATCTTAACTAAAACCAAGGCAGAGACTGTAACCCAACAACAGTAGGGAACACTAGCACTTTTTTTGTTGTTGTTATTTTGTTATTTATTTTATTTTTATTTATTTATTTATTTTTATTTATTTTTTTGTTTTGTTTTGTTTTTTGAGACAGGGTTTCTCTGTGTAGTTTTGGAGCCTTTCCTGGAACTCGCTCTGTAGACCAGGCTGGCCTTGAACTCAAAAAGATCCGCCTGGCTCTGCCTCCCGAGTGCTGGGATTAAAGGCATGAACCACCACTACCCAGCTGTTTTGTTTTGTTTTTTAAATTTTTTTAAATTTATTTATTTTTTTCATTTTTCTTTATTAAGAAATTTTCTACTCACTCCACATGCTATCCACAGACCCCCCTCCTCCCTCCTCCTAACCCCCAAGTCCTCTTTCCCAAGCCACCATGCATTCCCTTATTTTCTCTTGCTGAATTGTCCCCTTTGCCAGTATATAATGACTTTCTTTGTATCTTTTTACTATTTTGTCTTTAATTATTTTGAATAAATATAATAGTTTTTCCTTACTTAAAAAAAAAAAACAAACAAACAACAACAACAACAACAAAAAATACCCACACAAAAAATAAGGCTTCCTCACCTCTTAGCAACGAGCCTAGCCCACAGCTTTGATTTCCCCAGGCTCTTCAGTTCTTATGAACTGGAGCACACGGGTGGCTTTAGATGGTGTCATTCAGCTTGATTGGGACTTTCTTTATTGTGGGTGCTTTGCTGATTGATTCCTCACTAGGTTTCCACACTTCCCTCTTACCTCCCACTCTGCAATCACCCTGGACAAACCTATTTCGTCATACTTGGTTGGAGACCAAAGTGAAGGGGACACAGGAGAAAAGCAAGCGTGGATGTTCGGCATGGGACTTTGCATTTTCTTTCCCAGTTGACTTGAAAACAGCTTAAGACTGTTTTCTTTTCTCTGTCTCAGCACATTGTGTGTCCTGGACAAGTAGGTACTTTTTTTTTTTTTTTTAATGTGCTGATTCTTGAATTTTCAAATATTCAAAACAAGTTCCTGGGAATATTGTTAGATATCTACATGCCATTCAAAGCCCAAATCTAGATAGAACACTGATAAGCACAAAAGACAGGTGCACTTTCAGAACGTGGTTAAAATCTATCTCGTTAACTAGGAAGACAGAAGTGACTTTGTCGACCACCTCCTTGTGGGACCAGGCTGGAGCAGGCTGTGGAGGTGCCACTTCAGTCTAATAAGAGGAGGCCCCACCATCTTTAAAATCCTTAATTCCCTTATAGAGAACAGGCCCCATAAACCCATGGCAATCATTGGTGTAACTCTCTAGTTCCATGCCTTCTGCCTGGGATGTAAGTAAGGTGTGTTTGTTTGGTTGTTAGTTAGTTAGTTAGTTTGGTTGGTTGGTTATTTTTCCTAACTTTGTACAGATCAGTTTCAGCTACAGAGGCTTGCAGACAACAGTAAAATGAGGCCTGATTCCACACTCCCTAACCGTTAGCTCGATGGCAATTGTCGTAGATTCTTCCCTCATGGGGATGCGTCAGTCTCATTTCCAGAATATGCCAAGCCAAAATCTCTGTGCCAATTTCAACTTCCTTCTACCTCCCCGCTCCCCACCAACCCAAATGATCCTGAAGAAGGGAGAGGAAACATTAGAGGATGCTAATGAAACTACATGTTGAAAAATGAACGTTTCTAAATTGAGCTGACAGTGATTCAAATCCTGCTTCAGAACCAATCTCTAAGCTACCTGCCTTCTAGGAGCTGGGGATTCCTCCCAGCATGGAGCAAGGAATGGTAGTGCTCACTCCCAATCCCAGCTCTCAGCGGGTTGACCTGGGAGGCCTGGATGTTCAAAGTCAGCCTGGGCAGAAACCCTGTCCTCAAAAGGCAAGAAATAAAAAAATTTTAAAAAGCTAGAACATACTGTCCTCATTACAAGAACTAAATGATTTCACATTTGTATATGTGTGTGTATTTATGTTTATACGTATGTAAACAGAACATACACATAACACAGTTATATATGTATAATACATATACACATGTAGTTATACATGGTTATATAGTACATCATTATGTGATTCATATCATCATACACATGACACTCATGAACCCACACATGGTCACATACACTCACACCCTGTCTAGTGTTGAACTTAACAGAAGCCACTGCTTCGGCACGTATTAAGTCCCAGGCAAAGTAAAAGATTCAAAAGTGGTACAATTTTATTCATTTCTTTGCAAAGCTTAAGATGTGGTTTAAAACTAAAATAAAATTCCTGAACTATAACACATAATTAAGGACTGTATTGCATAATTTTACTATATATTTTATAGCCATTCATTTAAAAAAAAACTATCCATAAAGCTGGGTTATGCTTCTTAAATGTCACACATTAAAAAACCTACTTTGAATATAAATGTAATGTTATTCTAATAGAATTGTTTTTAAATAATGCAAAAAGGATCTCCTGGTTTACTCTACAGCAGTGTAGTATACAGCTAGTCCCTGGGGAGAATGAACTCTAGTGTCTTTTCCTTCTCTTGACACTCAGTTCCATCTAACTAGCCTCAAAGACTGTCAGGAAAGAGACAGAGTCTTAAAAAGTCACTGCACAGATTTCAAGTTTATATTTTTATCTTTAGGCCCGGTAGTGGTGGTGGTGGTGGTGATGGTGGTGGTGGCGGCGGCGGCAGCGGCAGCAGCAGCAGCAGCAGCAGCGCACGCCTTTAATCCCAGCACTCGGGAGGCAGAGCCAGGCAGATCTTTGTGAGTTCAAGGCCAGCCTGTTCTACAGAGCAAGATCCAGGAAAGGCACAAAGCTACACAGAGAAAAGAAACCAAAACAAACAAACAAACAAACAATTCAGGACCTTTCACACAATGATTTATATGATTGTTTGTTTCTTTGTTTGTTTTATATAAATAAATGTATTTTATCTTAGAGAAATTGAAGGCTATAAAAATCATTAGAAAAAAAAAAAAAAAGACAATTCACAGCCCAGGTAATCCTAGAATATGGGAGGCAGAGACAGATGAATGGATCCCTATGAGCCCCAGGCCAGCCTTTTCTTCATAGTGAGTTCTAGGACAGCCAGAGCCACTTAACAGAGACCTCCCCCGTCACTCTCTCTCTCTTTCACACACACACACAATTCAAGGACCAAGCATGGTGTCACATGCTTGTAATCCCAGCTCTCAACATGTGGAGACAGGAAGATCAGGAGTTAAAGGTTAGCCTCAGCTACATAGCAATTTCTAAGACATCCTGTGTTACGGGAGACCCTACCTTAAATTTAACAAGTCATATAAAATCAAAAGTCAAGTAATAAAAACAAAAGAAAATACCACTGGGAAAAGTCATGCATTTATTCTATGAAGTAAGCAGGGAGTGTCCAGTTATTGTTAATGAACTAGCCTAAAACTTGATATAACACTGAAAAAAGTATCAATTTGGAAGAACAAAAAGAGAGAGAAACAGAAAGAAATGGACTGGGCTAACTGCGAATCTCCTGTACCTTCAGGCAGTCAAAGCTGGCTGCTCAACATGGTGGATTGTTTGGGTTATTTGTTCCTCCATCCAGCTGTGGAAAGTGTCTTTATGCAGGTAATTATCACAATATTGTAAGTGCTAAATGGCAACCATACAAGTTGCTTGGGAGGCACATAATTAAAGAAGACACGTCAAACCTCATTAACGGCAGGATGGGCTTCAGCAAGAGGTGTGGCTGCACTGTTTGATCACAAGACTCACGCAGAGGCCCTGGGGCTCTCTGCCTGGTCTCCTCCCTTGGCAACCAGCACTTGCATTTTGGCTAGTAAACCTCAATACCCCTGTGGCTTTCTGGGAAATGGAGCTTGGCAACCATGTCTGAGGGCAACCAAGCCATAGAAATGGGCTCCTGGCTATTGCACTTAGGACTCCAGGCTTTTTTTTTTATATATACACATCTACATACACCTGACCGCAACACTGCTTCCTTCCATACTGGGCTCTTCTCCTAACACTTAAAATGAACTGGCTGAGGAAGAACTGGGTACTACTAGAGGAGAGAAAAAGAAGGATCTGTGGGCCCCATTTTTATTTGGCTCTCAGGAGTTCTTAATAAGCAGTTTGTGTCTATTTTCAATGGTGCTCTGAAATTTTGAGGAAAAATATTGAAGTTTTTAAGATGTGTTTTTTGTTTTTTAATTATAAGGGGGTTTGTGCAGATAAACGCACATGGAAGCCAGAGGTGCAGTCCCTACACCCCAGAACTGGAGTTCCAGGTGCTTGTGAGCTGACTGATGTGTGGGCTGAGACCTGAATCTGAAGTTCTCTGAAAAAGGATTACACATTCTTAACTGATGAAACTATCTGTTGAGCCCTACTGAAGACTTAAAAAAAAAAAAAAAAAAAAAAGTTCATGGTGTTTTAATAGGTTAAAAAAATGTCTTCCCAATAAAAGAACTGATCCATAAGAGCTGAGGAAAATATTACTCTAGTGCGTATGTCCTCAGCAATATTAAACTAGGCTGTGTCACTAAAGTGTCAAGACTGGGTCATCCATTCAGATGGACCATTTCTCCCTGCTCCCTGTCACCCTTTGTCAGCCACCAAATCCTTTGTGCCTGTGACTCAGTCCTGTGCATTCATACCCAGGTTCAATTTTATTCATGAAGTGTTCTGTCCTCTTTCTACTTTCTGCTCACTGTTCATCTGCCTTTGCAGATGCTCCCATAAATCCAAATCCAGTAGAGCCCCGATCACATCTACTGGTATCTTTGAGGTCACTGTTTCTATGCTACTGGACGCACTTTGCTGTAAGACTATTCTTTCCTTTATACGTGCTCCATTGGCTTTGTTTGTTTGAGCATTGCTTTCCATTATGTTAAGCAAAATGAGCCATGCGCAGAGAGGTACAACATGATCCCACGCATACAGGAAATCTAAAAGAGCTGATCTCATAGAAGTCGAGAGTACGGGTTACTAGAGGCTAGGGAGACTAAGAGGAAGGAGAGAGATGGGAGGGGAGGTTGGTTAATGTGTCCAAAGCCACAAGCAGATGAAAGCAAGGCACTCTAGGTGCTATGACACACTATGATGCCTAGCGATAATAATAGATGTCTAGGCCGGGCGGTGGTGGCGCACGTCTTTAATCCCAGCACTCGGGAGGCAGAGCCAGGCGGATCTCTGTGAGTTCAAGGCCAGCCTGGGCTACAGAGTGAGTTCCAGGAAAGGCACAAAGCTACACAGAGAAACTCTGTCTTGAAAAACAAACAAACAAAAAGTCTAGTTCAAAAGCTAGATGAAAGCATTTAATTTTTTTTTCTTTTTTTGGCAAAGAAAAAATGATAATGTTGGAGGAGCTGTGTGTGTTGTGACTTAAACATTATACAATGTTTTCCTGTGTTGACTATTGCACAGAGCTCCATCCATATGCACATTCATAATTTTTAATTTAAAAGAATTAAAAAGAGAGCTGGATCTGGTAGCACAGCCCATTATCCTATCAGTTGGGATGCTGAGGCTGAGGCTGAGGCTGGAGGAAGCCTGGAGAGGGGTAGGGAGAAGGAAAGAGAGGATGAGAGGCAGGAAGGTAAGTAGGTAAGGAGGAGAAGACAGAGAGAGAACTGAAGATTTAATAACATTTGAGATGAGATTAAAAATGCAATCAAATGCAGCAAGGGAGGGTGGGAAATTAGACTGTAGCAAGCAAACCTGTAATCCAGGCCCTAAGGAGAGTGCCTAGGCCGGAAGATCATGAGCCTGAAGCCAGCAAAATCCTGCCTCAAAAAAACAAACAACAAAACCAAACGCAAAATATCAAACCAAACTAAATAACAAACAAGGAAAGACCTGCTCTTAGTCCAAGCCTCTCCAGCTGGGATTCCCTAAAGTTTGCAAGGCTTTCTCACTAGGCTCTAGCCTAAGCCTGTAGAGACGAAGGACCCACACATTCTGGGGCTGTTTTGCATTTCCTAACCCCTGTGATCACCTACTTTTGCCAAAACTAGCCCTCCCCACCAGCAAATGCCAACCAAACTTGTCATCCTTGAAAAAGAACAAATAGGATTCACAAATATTTTGATAATGTCTATAAAATAACTGCCATCATTTTTACAGAGCACATTCTACCGAGGGCAACCGTGTTTACAAGAGGAGTCTAAGCAAATATTTGCTATTGGGGCCTCACCTGTTACAACAGCACAATGGGGTTCAAAGTGCAGCACCTACCCCAGCTTTCCCCCAAGGGCTTCCATGAAGTCCCTGGGTGCAGCTTTCCTGGCCTATTGCCCACACCTTTGAAATAGCCCTTTCAGCTTTACCCTGTCACTTATCAAAAACCTGTCCATTGCTGGGCCAGATAAAATTGTTTAAGGACTTCTTTGAAATCCTTAGCAGTCAGTCATTCCTGGTTCCGATCCGGGAAAGAGGCATTTTAAATTACAGCCTGAATTGAGAGAGATGAGTCGGGGATCTGGGTAGAGCTAGAAAGAGAAAGGGCAAGAAAGAATTGGGAGACCTTCTCCAGACTTTCAGCTCTCCTCCTTTCCTCCCCAGAATGTGAACTGAAGGCTAGGGCGCAGAGTACTGACTTTTCACCGGGAACCCCAATACTTCTGCCTTTTCCCCTGAGATAATTATAAAGCAAAGGTGCTACAGGAAGTCAACGGTGTTAGTAGATTGAAATGAATTTGGTATTTTAAAGAAAGAGAAGGGACAGAAATGTCCTCTGTTGCATCACACTTCCATACACTTGCAATCACCACTGGAATCCAGTTTTATAATCTGCTGGATAGATTGTATATCGTTCCTGGGGGAAGGCTACTCAAGCCCAATACATAGGAATGGTGCGTAGGTGCCCACCATGTGCAAAAGCATTGGAACGCATTAAGCAGTGACACAAACAGCCCACACTGGCACCTCCAGAGCTCACTGGCTTCCTGATCTACCCGCCAGCTCAGTGCTAGGATGGAAACACGCCTGCTGTATGTCTAGACATTCCCTCTTTTATTTCTGCTTAAAATATCCATGACTTTTCTTAGGTTGGAGACGAGATACAACTTGGGTCTACTTGAGAAGATGGATAAGAAGGAAAGAGTTACATCCCTGTCTTACCTCTTCACTAATGATGCTCTGATCCCTCAGACTTGAAGATTCCGGCCCATTACTTAGCCCTTCCAAAGAACAATGAGCCCCACTCTGACTGTACTGGCTTTGGTAGCTGTGCCTTCGGTTTCCTACCTGAGATAGGCTTCACTGTGTTTTCCAGGCTGTCCTCGAACACCTGAACTAAGAAATCCCAGTTCCTCTGTCTCCTGAGGAGCTGGAAGCAATGGGGAGGGGCACACAATGCCATTACACTCAAATAGTGGGGTTTTTTGTTTTGTTTTGTTTTGTTTTCTTCCAGTTAATGGTTATTGCTAGTATGTATTTTTGGCAGTGGTAGGAGTCAACCCAGGGCTTCGTGCACATCAAGCATGCGCTCTACTGTTAAGCTATACCCCAGCCCACAACCCACTTCCATTGGCCTAGTGGTTTTCAGCTTGAAAGCCTCTGGGTGGAGCTCAGCTATTGAGAGACCCAAGGATGTCTTTTCATTAGCCAGAGGCAGGTTAAAAGGTTGTGAAGCTGCTGTGCTGAGTTCCCAAAAAGTAAAAGGAAGGAAGGAAGGAAGGAAGGAAGGAAGGAAGGAAGGAAGGAAGGAAGGAAGGAAGGAAGGAAGGAGAGAGAGAGAGAAAGAAAAAGAAAGAAAGAAAGAAAGAAAGAAAGAAAGAAAGAAGAAGAAAGAAAGAAAGAAAGAAAGAAAGAAAGAAAGAAAGAAAGAAAGAAAGAAAGAAAGAAAGAAACTGCTTTTACCACTACCTAAACCCCCATTTCTGGCTCCCAGTCCCTCAAGCAGAAGAAATGTAAACTGCAGCTGTTCATGCGGAGTGTAACTCCTGTCTTGTTCCTGGGAGGCAGCTCAGGAGAACACAAGCCTAGAGTCTCCACCCCACATGGACACAAAATGTCTCACAAAGTTGCAGTGAGTAAGCTGTGGGTTTACTTCCTTTAGGACTAAAGGTAATGGCTACTCTGCTTACCATCCCCCGCTACCACCACATTTTTAGTGCCAGAGTGGCTATGAGACACTGTTGTAAGGTTTCCGTTTTGGTTTTGGTTTTAACCAGTGCCCTGGTCTTTTCAGAGATGTAGGCCAGGATCTGGGTGTGGTGGCTTACACTGTAATCCCAGCACGTGGAAAGGCTGAAGACCAAAGCTGTGGCAGGAGGATTGCCTCACCGGTCTGGTCCAAAAAGCTGAAGGAAGGAGAGAGAAGCGTAGGCGAAAAGGGAAAAAACAAAGCAGGTAAGGAAAAGATAGGGGGAAGCGAGCAGATAAGCCACCAGGAAGAACTCAGGAAATCTAACTTGTCCAGCCACCTCCCTCAAAGGGAGATAATTTCCCAACAATAAAAGTTCGGTGGTGCCTAGGTTCCTTTATCTAACTGGACTTCTTCCCAAGAGCAGCGAAGAAGAGCCAGGAGTCCAAAACTGCTTTTGCACATCTACAGGCCTCTGTCAGCAGAGTGGCCTTGGGGAACACCTAAGTGTGTCCAGCTGGTCAGGTGACTGTAGCAACACTAATGACTCCTTGTTTTCTTGCTAAAAATATGCACCTTCAGGACCTGCTTACCCTGAGTCAGGGGTGTGTGTGTGTGTGTGTGTGTGTGTGTGTGTGTGTGTGTGTGATTTACATCACAGAATTTGGATTGCAGAACTTGTACAAACTCCATCCTGACTTTGTGGTAACCTTGATACTTTTTTTTAAATTTAATTTTGGGCTGATTTTAGAGCAATTCATTTTCTGTCATGCCCTAAGCCCAGAATATCTGCGTGGAAATTCATCATACTGCAGTTGTCCACATGGTCTTGCTTTCAGGAGCTCCTTTACACTACGGTCTAGAAGTTCTTCATCTTGATTTCCAGCAACTATTACTTGTGACTATCAGGGAGGCAGAGAGACACACACCTTGATGTCCACTCCTTAGGCAGTCTGTCCAGCTGAATAGTATGGTGGGCCAAGACATCCGCCTTCCTGCTTTCGTATCGAGACACAGCAGACCTCATGGCTACAACACTGACATACACGCAGAATAGTTCATACAAATGCCTTCTGCTTCCTCTTGAAGCTGTTTGAATCTATTGAAATTGCCTTTGCGGGTTGGGGATTTAGCTCAGTGGTAGAGCGCTTACCCAGCAAGGGCAAGACTCTGTGTTCCATCCTCAGCTCAAAAAAAAAAAAAAAAGAAAAGAAAAGAAAAGAAAAGAAAAAGAAAAAGAAAAAGAAATTGCCCTTGCAGGTGGATGTGTGGTCAGGAACAAGCTTAATGTTCTCATAGTTAAGACTTCTCAAGCCAGCCACCCTCTAGCTGGTTTGGGGAGATGACCTGACTTCCTAAGACTTGGTTTTGGAAACCTTGGCTGAACAGTTTGGTTGGGGATGTCTTTGCTTCAAGTTCATTGAGTCATTAACATGCTGCAGAGTATTATAAATGAGTGTCATATATCCCAGACTGGCATGACTATGGAACAGTCTTTCCAAAACACTTTAATAGGACATTTTGGATTCTATTACAAGCATTGTGCAGAATCAAGATTGGAAAAGATTCTTCTAGAAACAGATGTTTCCTTCCTACTTTAAAAGTGTATGAAGTCATAATAAAGGAGCACAGGACCAGAGAGAGCTTGTCCTACACATCTGCCAACCTGAGCACAGTCTCCAGAGCTCATGGTGGAAGGAGAGAACTAACTCCCAAGAGTTATCCTTTGACCTCCACACATGCACCAAGGTACTCCCTTGCCATACCCTTCCCTCAACACACACACCCTTAAAAATAAATACAATTTTAAATTAAAATTTAAAAAGTGATTCAGAGCCAAGTGTGGGTGGTACAAAACTATAACCACCCCCGCAGCCCCCCACCTTCCCACCCCCAGTATTTAGAAGCCTGACATAGGAGGATCACTGGAAGTTCAAAGCCTGCTTTGGCTACGAAATGAATTATATAGGCCAGCCCTAACTGTATAATGAGACACTGTCTCAAAAAGAAAGCAGTGTAGGGTTTCACACATTTGATGGAGATAAGTTTTCATTGATGATCCTGTAGTACTAATAAAGGATTTATGTCACCAGACTAAGCAGAAAGGTAGTTATTATCTCAGTACTTTATCTCTTTTTGAAGAGCAGAGAACCTATCTTGAATGTTAGTAAAGGAAACAAAGGAGAAAGGCTCAGGCCAGGGGCTGTTTTGCAAAAGCAGCTCTGTTGCTGTTGCCCACTGCTCGGCTCCCACGGCCCTAAAAATGAGAAATGAAACACCATGGACTGTCACTGCCCACACACTAAGCTTACTGAAAGGTGGTTTCCCTGTGTGGAGGGCACACCCCACTTCACTTCACTTCTGCCTCTGAGCAGCCTGCTGCCAGAGGCCAAATTCTAAACAGCTCCCAACTTTCCTGCTTCATGATATGTAGACCCTACATACAACCTTTCCTTGAGTGTGTGTAGGCAGACTTTTCTTTCCTGCCTGCCATTTCCCAAATAACCAACAGGGAAACTTAATATTAATTATAAAGTTTAGGCCAATAGCTCAGGCTTGTTACTAAATAGCTCTTACATTTTAAATTAACATTTATTTCTTATTTACCCTCTTGCCATGTGGCAGTACCTTTTTTTAACATGATACATTCATCTTCTTTCTCTCTTTGTCTGCTTGAGACTCCTCAGACTCCTCCTTTCTTCTTCCCAGCATTCTTTCTGAAAATCCTACCTAGCTATTGGCTTATCAGCATTTTCTTAACAATGAGAGCAACACATTTTCACAGTGTACAGAAGGATTATTCTTCAGCAAGTGTGAACCCAGTATGTGAATTTCATGGGACAATATCTCATGAGTACATCCTATTACATCTCAAAAAAGGATTTTGCCAATGTAAGTAAGGTCTCTCATCAGTTGAGTATAAATAAGTATGAGGTTATCTTGGATGAGCTGCACTTCAAAAATGGCAGAGATACTTTGTGTGTGTGTGTGTGTGTGTGTGTGTGTGTGTGTGTGTGTGTGTGTGTGTTGAAACAGGGTCTTATGTTTTCCAAACTGTCTATGTAGCCAAGAATAATTCTGAATTGATCCTTCTTTCTACCTTTAACTCCTAAAGGATGGGATTACAGGTGTTAATTGCTCAAGGCTTGAAACCTCCAAATTTATGAAACAAAATAAACCTTCTCTCTTTAACATTCATCTCTCATATTTGTCATAGGAATAAGAAACAGCACAAGCAGCCACAAAAAGTTATTAGCATGTGCATAAAGCCCAGAGTTTTCCCAAAACTCAGGCTTCAAGGCTTTGAGGGAATTCATTTCTAGTTTTCCATGCTCTAAAGTCCCAGTGTGGTGGCACACACCTTTAATCCCAGTGCTGAGGAGGCAGAGGCAGGTAGATTCCTTTGAGTTCAAGGCCAGCCTGCTCTACATAGTGAGTTCCCTAGGGAGACTCTGTCTCACTCCCCTACCACACCCTCCAAAAATAAAGTTCATCCAGGGAACCTGGAAGTGGCTGGTTAGTTAGAACTGAGTTGATCTCTAGTATCAGTTATCTCTTCCTTAGAGGATTTCTTCTCAAAACATCCTTTAGAGGCACACAGTGAGTTAGAAATCTCTGCATTATTTTTGTTTGTTTCCTGATTGGTTGTTTTGAGATGGCAAAGGTCAGCCAGGCTTGTGAGTACTCAAGAAGGGGAATCAGTATTTCTGTTGGTAATCCCCTAGATGAATCAACCGCTTGTTTCAACCCATGCACTAATATTTCCTGGTGAAAAGGACCTTCTTAGGGCTCTTCCATGAGATCACTGCTGTTCCAGGAATGGTCAGTCTCCACAACTCAATTGTTCATGTGGAGATTTAAGGACATTCTTTGTTTTTGTTTGTTGACTTGCTTGCTGTTGAGAGATCAAGTTCCTGTGTAGCCCTGACTGGCTTAAAACTCACTATATAATATAGGGAGGCTTCATACTCACAACAATCCTCCTGCCTCAGCTGGCTGAGTGCTGGGACTACAGGTGGGCCCCCTAACTACAGCTTCTATGACCTTATGCACATACTTCTGTGTGTTCCTTGTTTCCTATCAATGTTAAACATGGTGATGATATTCCAAGCCATTTTCTTACAGAAAAATCAAATAATTCATTGACAAAGCAGAGATAGTGAAACAAAAGTGTGTGTGTGTGTGTGTGTGTGTGTGTGTGTGTTAAACAATCTTTCAGTAAAAAAAAAAAAAAAAGCACTAAAATATTTGGTTTTGTTTTTATTTGATAAATGCACTGGTGTAAGAGGATGGAACCCACAGGATCCCAGGAAAACAGTTTTCTATAAAGACAAATATTGTAGTAGTTTTTTTTGTCAGAGCCACCAACCCACAAATAATGACCTGGAGACTTATTATTATGAACATTTCACCTTTAGCGTATGCTTGTCCCCAACTAGCTCTTATGACTCAAATTAACCTGCTTCTATTACTCTACATTCTCCCATGTGGCTCCATTACCTCTGCCCTGTACTGTCTGTTCTAATTCTTCAGTCTCACTAGTGCATTTAGGTTCCTTCTTTCTTCCTTTCTTTCACCAGAAATCCCACCTAACCTCTCCTGCCTAGCTATCATCGGCCATTCAGCTTTTCATTACACCATTCACAGCAACATATTTTCACAGAGTGCACAAATATCCCACAACACATAAATTTGCTCTTCAGTGCATATACAGCATTCCCATAGCCAAATGCCCAGGATTCGGCTATACCCTTCACATCAACACACTTCTGTTTTCACAAGTGCTTTAATCATCCCCCAAGCTTGACTAACACCCCAAGACCCCACTTCTTTTTACTGCAGGAACATGGCAGGTGAAAAATGGTGAACCCTGAGAGTGGAATTTAAGCAATTGTGGTCTTCAGGCGCGAAACAGAAAGCCCCCCCTTGCTGGACCTTGTGTCGTAATTTCCCACATCAGTACTTCAAAGACCAGCAAGAAGTCAGGTGCTCTCTCCCTGGGACACTAAGCAGCTTCTTACAAAACCATACTTTGTGGGTTTCTCAGGTGACTGTTACTTCCTGAACAGCATGTAGGAACGGAATGGTTCCTTAACTTCTACAGTGGTATGAGACTGCAAAGCACTCTGGGAAGATCAGTATTTACAGTTCATGAAGAAGGAACTTGCCTCTAGACTCATGCAACTGGCCTTCAGTCAGCTAACTTGATGCTGAGATTAGAACCCAAGTCTGGGGCTGGGGTTTGGCTGTTGGTTTTGTTGGTGGTGTCATTTTGAATCCAGGGCCATGGCACATGCTCCCCCTTCACGCAACCCCTGAATTACAACCCCTGCTCTGTGAAGCCTGGTTCCTGTCCCCTTAGCAAACCCATCAGTGAATGTCCATAAAGAAATATCCACTAGGCAATACCTCATGGGTCAGACACATTCCCATATTCTTCCACACTCATGAAATGCACACATTGTTGGTTAAATCGGTGTTTCTCGTGGCTGGTGATGAAGGTGAGTGCTGGAGGAAAATCACAAGCCATGGTTACCTTTCTAGAGCTTTATTGGGAAAGAGAGAGAGAAAGGGAGAGGAGAGAGAGAGAGGGAGAGAGAAGAGAGAAGAAGAGAGAGGACCAGAGAAACAGACCCAGCAGAGGGAAGAGAGCAGAAAGAGAAAAGGGAGGCACACAGAGGGCCCGCCTGCTTTTCAGGCTGGCCCGAAGTCCCAGGCTGATGACGTAATTCAGGACAGAACCCTTACACACATGACTCCATTGGTGCAACCCAGTGTCGTAAGCATCAATCTGGATGGATCCTGCCTGCCTTGCAGGTGTTAGGATCCTGCCCTCATTCCTCCGGGTCTGGCGTCTTACATCATAAACAGGCATTAAGAGGTGTGGGCAACTACGTACCTGCTTTAAAATGCTGGACACAGGCCCCCACTCTCTCTCTCTCTCTCTCTCTCTGCTCCTGCCATCTTCCTTTCTCTCCAGGCCTGCCTCTCCTCCCTCCTACCCCCTCTTCCTTATAATAAAGCTCTTTTTAACTCTGGTAGTCATGGTCATGGCCCATGACTTTTCAGCCAGTAACCAGCAACACCACCACCAGTGCCATGACCAGTGCCAGTATCATGACCATCATCAGGAGGTCCTACCCTTTATCCTCCTGCAACAGTCATTGAGTGAGAGCGTGCATATGGAGGCCAGAGAACAACTTGGAGTATTGAATCTCAGGTACTAACATGGGTTTATTTTATTGTTGTTTGAGACAGGGTCTCTGACAGGCCTGAAACTTGCCAAGTAGGCTAGGCTGGCTGACCAGAGAGCCCCAGGGATCCAATTATGCCAGCTTCCCCAGCACTGTGATTACAAGCATGCTACCATGTCCAGCTTTTGATTTTAGTGTGAACGGTGAGGATCCAAATCAGGCCCTGGTCATGAAAGACAAGAGCTTTATGGACTGAGCCATCTCTCCAGCCTCTGGAACACCTGGCTCTTGTGTCTGTACTGGCCTTGTGTGCTTCAGTTTTCTGTGAAGATGAATTGCTCTTCCGTGCATGTACACCATCCCCATAGCCCAATGCCCAGGAGGCTATATCTCATGCCTCAGTGCTTCAGTCTGGACTTGCTGTAGTTAACCTTTTTCTCTAAGTTGCATTTGCCTCCTGGAGGCCCAGTCAGCCTTTGCCTAAGCTGGCCAAGGCTGTTCTGTCTGTAACCAGTTTGTCTCTTGGGCCATTGCTACAGCGTTGGCTAAAATGTGCAGGCCCCTCTTTAGGGTCTTGTTCTCTTGTGTTCATTGTATTTAGCACATTGCTATGAGTGCTAGCACTGAAGGGTTTGTGGAATTAGGATTCTCCAAAAGCTGTGTTTTTATTGGCTAGTAAACAAAAGTATAGGTGAACCTTAGGAGTGTAGCTTCCTACCCAAACTTGCTCAGCAGAGACAGAATGTAAGGATAAAGTAAAAGAATTCTTCCTCGGCTGGAGAGATGGTTCAGTGGTTAACAGAACTGGATGCTATTCCATAGGACCCAGGTTCAACTCCCAGCACCCACATAGCACCACACAACTGTCTATAACTCCAGTTTCAAGGTACCCAACACCCTTATTCAGGTATACCTGCAGCAAAACCTCAATGTTCATGAAGAAGGAGGAGGAGGAGGAGGAGGAAGAGGGGGAAGAGGAGAAGAAGGGAAGGAAGGAAGGAAGGAAGGAAGGAAGGAAGGAAGAGAGAGAGAGAAAGAAAGAGAGAGAGAGAGAGGGAGGGAGAGAGAGAGAGAGAGAGAGAGAGAGAGAGAGAGAGAGAGAGAGAGAGAGAGAAAGAAAGAAAGAAAGAAAGAAAGAAAGAAAGAAAGAAAGAAAGAAAGAGAGTCAGTCATCAATCCTTCCTATCAAATTTCCCCTGTACTGGAGAGTTAAGAGTGGAAAGTCAGGGAATCATGACAATAATCTTTGGGAAATCCTCGGAAAGACCCTAGGATTCAAGGTCACCTTACCCCATTCAATGCTCCCTTACAAAGGACCTGGCACTGGGAGGAGAGCCATGCTTTTTAATCCACTGAAGCCTTCAAAGCAGGTCCTTCTTCCTCTGGGTTACACCTACACAATCACAGAGTACTGGGATTGACACAACCCACAGGCCATTCCTGCTGCTTGATGTATGATCCTCTCCTGAGAGATTAGTACATGGGACACCAGAGTCCTGGGTGACTGAAGTGTGACACCTGAGGCTCCTTCCAACCCAATCTTCCCTGTGCTTACTTCACAGCCTTAAACCATGGGCAGCAGCAGGCTGCTCCTCCCTTCCCTGCTGTGTTCTTCCTACTCTGTTCTCCACAGGTGTTCCTCTCCTGCATACCAAACCCCAGGGATAACTCAGCCGGTGGCAGAATGCTGGCCTAGCATTCAGAAGACCCAGCACCCCTTAAACAAAGCATGATAGTGCACACCTACAACTCAGGAGGTAAAAGCAGGAGGAGATTAAGTCCAAGGCTGTCCTTGGCTGTCTAAGAGTTTGAGGCCAGCCTGGGATATATGAGACCCTGGCCCAGACTGAATAAATAAACAAGTAAATAATCAATGGACATAAACTGATGGGGGCACTTTAAGATTTTGGTCTAAAGCCACACACAGTGTCAAGTACCTGTCATTCTGGTACTCAAGAACATAAGGGAGGAGAGGTACCACAAGTTACTCTGGCTAGCTGAGGCAGACCAGCCGCTGCGGTGAGCCACTAGGGGCACAGTCTCCCTCTGCTTTCGGGACCATGTTCTGCTTCCTAGTCAGCTATTGAGATTAATCCACAGAGTCTATTTAATGACCAAAGGAATTTATTTGAGGGTAAACCCACAACCACGGGAGATTTATCATAGGGTCCAGGAAAGCTGAGCTATGTCCCACGCTGAACGGCTTGGTCCAAGATCTCAGCATCCAGAGCCACGAGGTAGCCAAGAAGAGAGGGCTTATGTGCATCCCAGGTCTTAAGGGTCCCAGACGGCCCTGCCTCAGAGGCTGGTACCTCAAGGTGATGATAGGCAGGTGTAGCAGCTACAGCTGCCTCACTAGGGCCGGTCCTTCAGGGCATGGCTCAAACAGTTATCCTCCACAGTCAGCTTCCACAGCATGACCAGCCTCTTCCTTCTCCTGCCAACACACACTGAACCACTGCAGCAACCATGCCATCTACGACAGACTGAGATCAGGAGCTCTCTCCCTGAAGTTGCTTCTGGCAAGTATTCTGCCTCAGTCCCAAGAAAAGTAACAACATAAATACCTTTCACCCCCAATGATAAGATCATCTAGTAATCCTGAGTAAGCTTTTCTAACCTTTTCAGTTGTCTAACGAAGATTCTAATGTATTCTAGCCACCCCTGAACATCGAGAATTGCTACTCTGGGTCTAACATTCTTACTTCATAGGTGAAAAATATTGAGGTCACATATTACATGATCTGCCTGAATTCATAAATTGACCTTAAACCTGAAGTTTGTTCAACAGATATTATTATATGCATTTACCTTGATCAACTTGAAAAAACATCCATTTTGAGGGCAGGAGAGATGGCTCAGAGGTTAGGAGCACTGGCTGTTCCTCCAGAAGTCCTGAGTTCAATTCCCAGCAACTACATGGTGGCTCACAACCATCTGTAATGAGATCTGGTACCCTCTTCTGGCCTGCAGGGACACATGAAGGCAGAATACTGTATATGTAATAAATATATAAATCTTAAAATTAAAAAAAAAGATTTTGAGAAACAATGAATATAATGATCAAAATACAATTTCTATCCCCAATGATAAAAGTGATGCTGCATTTGCTATGGGATCATTTCCTTCTGTCTGTAGCAGGGGGTCGGGCATAGTTTCTGTCTCTAAGGGACTTGAGTAAACAGCCCAGTAAATAAATTACATCACCTGATGAAGTGGGTTAACAATGGGGAAAGCAGAGCCATCCTGAAGAACCTAGGATGCTCACTAGGATGAGCTCCCAGGATGCTTCAGAAGCAGAGCCTATAACTGCCTCATCTTGGTGAGCCAGTAGCACCCACTACCGTGCTTGGCTTACTCACCATTACCCTCAACCTTACACTTTTGCATAACAGTTTCCTTACACAATACTAGAGCCAAGTACTTCTTAGAACTGTGCAGACACCTTCAGAATTGTACCCAATGCTTTGTTTGTTCAAGTTTCTTCCTACTTTACAAGTACATGAAAGTGCATGAATCAAGAAAATAAGAACACGCACTTCTTGTTTCTTTTATCTTGAATGGAAGTTTTTCTTCACCGTCTCTTTTGTTTATGAAAACTCCTCGAATGTGTTGTGTAAATAAAAATACCAGGATGGAGGCATGGCTTGGCGGACAAGCTCCTTACCTAACATGTCAGAGGCCTTGGATCTCCCCATAACCAGAACTGAATTATGATTAAAATTTAAGAGCCACGCATGGTGATGCTTACCTGTATCCTAGAATGTGGGAGGTAGAAGCTGGAGGATCAGAAATTCAAGGTCATCCTTAGCTACAAGGCCAGTGTGAGGCTAGCCTGGGCCATATTAGACCCTGTCTCCAAAAAAAACTAAAAAACTGAAAGATCAAAAATAGTCTACACATTGATATAGATATATAGGATATAGATATGATAGGATAAAAGGGTAGATTGTTGAACCTACTTTTAAAGAGCAACAACTTGTTTAAAAATGTTTTACATTGCTATGGATTTTAGTCTATTGATATAAATTTAAAGTTAATTTTGCTATACTTTGTGTATATTTCTACTCTTGTTTAAAATATGTTTGCACAGCTCATTTAAAATTGTAATGGATAATTAAGAAATAGATTAATAATTAATCATCTATGATAATCATATTTGTAGCCATGTTAAGTCTTTTTGTATACATAGATATATTTCAGATAGGTAGGTAATATTCAAACATTTCAAAGACCTACAGAATATGGCATTTAGAATGTTTTTAAAAATTTAGACTTTCTGGACAGTGAGACATGTCTACTCCTGGTAATACCAATTTACTTCAGAGAGAAGAATGGGCATCGAATATACTCCATATGGAGTTTATCTTCACCTTGGCAAAAATAGCCATTTGGACAAGAAACTGTTCTTGACTGGACTGCTTGATCGACTGGACATGCAGGACCCATAGAAAGGTGACCACTTAACTTTGCTTGACAAAATGGTCCTTCAGGTTCCTGCTTCACAGAGGAAACTGCCAGACATTCTACAAGACACAGAGAGAAATGACTGAGAGACTTTGGACCTGTGGGATGAAGACAGATGCCCCAACTTTACAAAAGAACTTTGGATGACTGTCCAGGCTGCCAGCTGTCTCTGTCTACTCTTGTAAGACTCCCAAAAGTTGCTTGTATCTTTTTCCCGGGTCTCAGGTAATAGTATATCCTTCTGAGGTCTTTGGTATAGTTGAAGACTACATAGTTATAATTTCCTTAGTTATGATAAGAGATAAGTTAGATATGAAACCTTAGACTAACAAATATAGCATAGATAGGATATCTTCTTTAGTTTTGCCAAATACAAAAAGACTAGTTATTATAAATAGTCTAGATATTGTAACTGTAATTCATGCTTGATAATTGTTTTGTTATATGTAATTTTACTATGTGAAAGTTAAAACCTTCCTTTTGGAAAAAAAAAAAAAAGAGAAAGGGGAGTGCTGTGGATATCACTATGTATAAATAAAATGCTGATTGGCCAGTAGCCAGGCAGGAAGTATAGGCGGGACAAGCAGAGAAGAGAATTCTGGGAATAGGAAGGCTGAATCAGAGAGATGCTGCCAGCCACCATCATGAGAAGGTGTTAAGATACCAGTCAGCCACAAGCCACGTGGCAACTTATAGACTAATAGAAATACGTTGATTTAAGATATAAGAACAGTTAGCAAGAAGCCTGCCCCAGCCGTACAGTTTATAAGCAATATAAGTCTCTGTGTGTTTACTTGGTTGGGTCTGAGCAGCTGCAGGACTGGCAGATGAGAGAGAGATTAGTCCTGACTGTGGGCCAGGCAAGACTGGAGAAAACTCCAACTACAACACATAGAAATCTTATAATTGAAAACCAAGCCCGTTAATTAAAATTTCTCAGTGGATGGATAGCCTGGGTTGCGGTACTCCCCATGCAGAGTAAGAGTTGAAGGATTTCTGAGCTGTGCTCTTATGTTTACGATTTGGTCGCCCTCAACTTCCTTACCGCCTCCTCCCCGCTGCCTTAAGCACTGGCCTGGGCGAGCACTGTGCCAGCACAGCCTTTTGCTCAGAATACAAGAATCATGCCACCCACAGACTGGTGGCTGGAGGCCAGAGCCCTGCCAGCAATACAAGCAGGAGCCAGGCTGTGGCTGGAACAGGAATTCCTACTCCTGGTTCTTGCCCGGGAGTCATCTGGTGTCACCACCACCTGCAGCAGGAGGGTAAGAATGAGGAAGGAGCCGGGAGCCGCCCTCAGCCTGAGCATATTCGCTGCATGGGTGACCATTACCATCCTTCCCCGTGTGTTCTGTGTGCTTCAAAGAGCGGTGTTGAGAATCAGAACAAACCCAGAAAGGTTAGACTTCAGGTCTGTTGGTAAGGCAAAACAGGCAGTCTCATCCTTCTGTGGTCAGAGATCAGATAACAGGGCATCCTGGAGAACAATTTGTCAGTAATTATCAGACTTCCAAATGCCCAGACCTGAGGCCTAGTGGCCTGTTTTCTGGAAACTCAGCCGCGGGGTATAATTTAAAAAGTGCAGAAAGACTGTGTAAAAGGATGTTTACCAAGGAGCTATTTGCAACAGCAAAGTATCAGAAAAAAACTAAAACGTCCAGTAATAGACTTACTTAACAGTATACTCTGTGATTATTTTAAAAATGTGAATATCTTTAAAGGTTACCGATATGGGAAGATGTATCAAATATACTTATCAGGCATAAAGCAACTAGTAAATTTGTAGATATGGTGGCACACACATGTGCAGAGAAAGGGTGTGGAGAAATGTGTTCAGCAATGTACCTAGTCTGGTATCAATTTATATTTCTGAATTTAAAATTCCACTCTAATGTATATATATATAAATGAGGAAAAACAACTGTATACTTAAGAAGCTAGATAAGGGAGCTTGAGTGTGTAGCTCAGCAATAGAGCACTTGTCTAGCATGCATGAGGCTCTGGGACTATCCCTAGTACCCCCTCCCAGCCAAACACTCGTGCACATACACACACACACACACACACACACACACACACACACACACACACACACACGTACAAGGCTATGTAATGATCCTACTCTTAGGGCAGACACAGAAGATTTATAAAATGGTCTACCCTTCTTCATGGCAAAGATGTGTTTGTCACTATCAGTTTGTGAGTGAAACACTACAAAATCTCCTTTTTCAATAGTAAAACATTGCTCGCTGCTTAAAATACTGACATGAATTGTTGTTTCATTGGGGTGAACATTTTTAGGAAACGAGCAAGTTGTCATTGATGAAAATGATGTCACCCATGCAACCGTGCAAAGGGGAAAAGTTGATCTATTGGTTTTTGTATAACAAATCTGTCCATTTTTAACCCATGAAATATGTCACACCGTGTTCTAAAGCAATTATCTCATCGGCAAATGGGAGATTCCAGTTCTGTGGCCAGCTCCTTCAAGAAGTTTCCCGAGAGACCTCAGGCACGTACAGCCTGCTTGGGCCCGATTCAGCTCCTCTACGGAATGAAGGTCATGTTGGCAGGTCCTCTACATGAAGTTTAACTTAGGAAACTCTCACAAGCCTCCTGAAAATGAAGGAGGAGTCTTTGGGCAAGGAAAAGAAGAAAGCATGGATGATTCACGGAAGAGAATTCAGGGCTGTCTCTCCATGGAGGCTACAAAATTCTTGTAATGGGCTAATTCCAGAGCTCTTATGCTGACCAAGAATTCAGCCCCTGCTGGAGTCTCTGTACTGTTGACTTTTGCAACCAATTTGTAAACACTAGTATTTTTATTTGGGTCAAAGTTTTAAAAAAAGTTCTTGGCTAATGTTAATTCGGATGCCAGTTTTTCAAACATTATCTATACTTTTAATGTAAAACTACTTAAGTACAAAGTAGTCACTTTTTAAAATGAAACCAAATAATGAATCAGATTCTATTGAATTATCAGTACACATAAATACATGGAAACATGGCTGATAAAAACACACTGTGTCATATCTGTCTCTTTTACATAATAATAATAATAATAACAGTAAGTAATCTGGTCCATTTGGCAGCAAGAAAGTCCATCATTAATGTAAAACATCTGAGTCTACTTGGAAAACAGTTTGCTACTCACTGTTATAAGGCTTACTAGTTATTTTGAAAATCAAGGTCAGTATTTCTCAGGTTTCACTCCTTCAATCATGTACCATAAGATTACAAGAGATACTAATTGATGCTGTGGTTTTACTATGTCCCATTGTGTGCTGAGTGTAATTCTAAGCCAGGTGTGGTGCCACACACCTTTAATTCTTGCTCTCAGTAAGCAGAAGCAAGTAGATTTCTATGAGATTGAGACCAGCCTGGCCTACACAGTGAGTTTGAGGCCAGCCAGGGGTTACATAAAGAGATCTTGTCTAAGTGGAGAAAAAAAAAAAAAAAGCAAAACTAAATTAATTAATTAAATTCTAGGCAGTCGTGCTGTAAATAGAAGCTTTGAGATGTGATTTAGGCTCATGGCTTGAAGTAGAAGATGTGAGGCATGACTCAGGCATATGGCTGGCAGTAGGAGCTTTGAGAAATGACTAGGATACACTCTGCTTTCAAGAACACATTGATGTCATCATCAAGAAAGTGGGTTCCCCCACACATGCTACCTGGCCAGTCTGCTTTTACCCTGTGGTACAACAAAAATGTGCTCAGATGTGAACCCCTTGGTTTGGGGCCGAGAATTACGAGGAAACAGATCTTCATTCTTTACAGGTCATCGGGTATCAGACTCTAGCAACACACAAGGTCCAAAGCAGATGACTGTCAGAGTTGTTCCCAGTTTGCCTAACACAGTCTATTATCTATCTATACTTTCAGATTCACAATCAAGCAAGAATTGATGTTTACCATGTCCAGCCCATTCTGAGAAGTGCTATGAAAAATATATAATTGAGCCATTAAAAGCTGAACAGGGAACAAGCCATCTGCATGTCCATACTAGCAAGTGAGTGTCAATCACATCCCATAGCTAGAGTGAGTGAGTGTCTGGGTCCTGTCAGCACCTCCAATCTTTTGCTCATTCCCTCACTGACAGTACCTTCCTCCCTTCCCTTCTAACTCAACTCCCTGGATTTCATCACTGCACATTCTGGCACATTTGGTGAGAACACCAAACTCCCAAATTTTCCTCTCACACTGTTTCCCCACAGCATCTACCTGGCAGAACTCAGTGTCAACCCAGTTGCTAATCTTTTACATATAATACAGCAGGCTCAGTTCCCTGTCACATGCTGCAGTACAGAAGTAATAACCAGGCACTTTGGTGCTCCAAATCCATGAGTATCGATCTTAGATGGGTTCTCCAGGCTGGCTGCCACTTTGCTATGATCCCGCAGCATGCTCCCATTTCCCAAGCATTCTCCTGTCAAATCTTCCAGCTATTGGGAATTTGGCTCACTCCTCCACCAAGTAACCTTCCATCCTGTCCCACTGAGATCGTGAAAGTGGTCACAAGGCCACCTCTCTACCCAAACTACCTAGTTACCAAATCTGATTTTACTATCAATACCTCTTCTTATACTGGAAAGTCTTCTTTATTTGGAACCAGTCCTTCAACATGTGCTATGATTCTCATTGTTGATCTGTAATTAATCTCACCTATGTAAGTGTATAGACATATATAACTTCTTTTATTCCTCATCAGCATTTAAACGAGCTCCGATCTCATGCAGAGAAGGTGGTAGGTGCCTTCTCTCTCGTGGCCTGTATCACTTCTATTCTCCATTGTCAAACTATTTTGGAAAGTTTCATTGTGTTCAGTGTGCTCTTATTCTTTGTATGCATTTCTTTAGTTTTTCTTAATCTGATTCTACCAGAAAAGTTCACAAGATTATTAAAATGGTATGCATATGACCAAATGCAGCAAATATTTAAGATTCTTTTTTTTTTTAAAGACACGGTCCTGCTATGAAACCCAGCCAGGTTGGCCTGCAACTGGCAGCAAAGCTCCTGCCTCAGCCTTGCCAGTTCTGGCAGTGGGGACTATTGCTCTTGGTTAGATAATTTTCTAATTGCCATTTGTTTCTTTAGCATCTAATGTTATAGAACACTGTTGTGAGGACACAGTTTGAGAGAATCAGAGTTGAGGATCCAACTGAGACCCTCACATGTGCTAGGCATGCATTTGACCACTGAGCTATGCCCCAGCCTACACTCTTCAAAATGTTCTTCTCTTCATAGCCCTCAAGGCTCCTCACTCTGTTTTGTAGAGCCTTTGTATCCTGCTCCGGGTCCTTCTGACAGAGTTCTTGTCTCACTAGCCCTTAAACAGTATTTGCCTTTCATGCTTCCCATGCTTGCTCTGGCTGTCATACTTATTCTGGGGACTCTAAACGTCCCAAATTACCACATACTTGAGGCTACATAGCAAGAATTTTTTTCAAGTGCCCTAAATTTTTAATCTCAGTCTCTTCTTTCAACTTCAGACCTCTATGTCAGTCTACTTATTATCTACAAATGGTTATGTACAAGCTCATTGAGCTCAACACAGGCCCCCAAATGGAAACCATATGTCGTCAGGTCACGTTCCATGGTTTCCCACTTCTGTGAAAGGCATTCCTGCTCACCTAGCTATCTTTGCATAGCTCTCTCTCTCTCTCTCTCTCTCTCTCTCTCTCTCTCTCTCTCTCTCACACACACACACACACACACACACACACACCACCACCACCACCACCACCATACACCTACCACAAAGTCCTATTCATCTGCTCCTGGTTCCTGAAAGCTATCACCTGGTTCATTTTATGATTTTTCAAACCACTAAAGTTATTCCTAATTGGGTGGTCTTTATAAGTGGATGATTCTACAATGTCTGTAAGGAGGGATACAGGTCTGGCTGGCTTCTCAAAAGGCTTTCCCTTTTGTTCTTATCATCTTGAAAGGTAGTGTCAGTAAGATGATGTCCCAGATTTCGTCAGAAAAATCTTCTGTGGATACACATTGCCAGTGTTTGATCACACTGACAAAACCAGAAGGAACGCGTTTCTTTCTGCAAACAGACTTAGAAAACTTGTGTTATTATGGTGGCGCTGTGTGTATCATCCGTGTGTCAGCTACGGATCCAGATAAAACAGTGCAATCAGAGTCAGCGCCTCCCATAGGAATGCAGTGAGGGAGAGTGTCTCGGGGAAACTGACTTCGTCCCTCTATTGCTTGCAAATCCTCTATGCCCTTCCTTAGTTTCTGTCTGAAGGTCTACAAGTGAACTTGCCATTTAAAAGTTGCTATCTTTGTTTGTGAATATTTCTAAAAGGTGTTCTCAATTACTTCTAAATTCGCCAGAAACAATAACGGCGGAAAGAAATGTTAAAAAGGTTATTGGCTGACTGGGTGTGGAGGCACTTATCTGTCACCTCACTACTCAGGAGATGAAGTGCGATCAGGAATCAGTTATCTTCAGCTACAAAGTGGGTGAAGACAGCCTGGGCTGTGTAAGACCTGTCTCAAAAAAAAAACAACAACAAAAAAAAAATCCCAAACCAAACCAAAGCTCCTCAGTTAGGTGGCGACCACACTAGTCGTGGAGAACAAGGAGTGATGTCTATTAGCTACAAGTCCTGCTTGAGACCTAGGTCCAAATCCGTTCTTATATTTTAGTAGAGTGGTTGTTTGTTAAGATGGTGATCTTGCCAGCAACCTTCACTGACCTGGAACTCTCAATCCACACACCTCTGCCTCCCAGGTGTTGAGATGCAGGCAGGCACAAACAGTGTCTGACTCACTTTGTAGTTTTCAGTTATGTGAGGAAATGGTGTGGAGTGAGTGAAAACCCAAGTGGGACCTGTGGCAAGCCTCTTTCCTCCACACCGCTCCTGTAGCAACTCTCCCCATGGTCGCCTCAATGCCTTCTAATGCTAGCTTCCACTCGGCCTTTCACTAGACTCTGCCCCAAACTACCACCTTCTCTGCCACGAGATCGGAGCTCGTTTAAATGCTGATGAGGAATAAAAGAAGTTATATATGTCTATACACTTACGTAGGTGAGATTAATTACAGATCAACAAGTGGATAAAGTACTTGCCACAAAAGTATAAGAACCAGTTTGGGTCCCAGCGCCAACCTACAAAGCCAGGCAGATGTGGCAGCCACCTGTAATCCTGCACTGGGGATGCAGGGACAGAGGATCCTGGAGTATACACCGGCTAGCTAGACTAGCTGGAGCAGGCCAGCTCTGCGTTCAATGAGAGACCATGCCTCAATACACAAAGCAGATGGCCATTGAAGCAGATACTGGAAGTCATCCTTGAGCCCCTCCCCCGCCACACATGAACCGTAAACATGTACGCACATATATGTACTCATATATCTTATTTATAACACTTAAAATACATATATCTGAGTAAAATAAGAAAACTCTTCAAGGTAATTATAGACAAAATGTTTTCATCTTTTCTCCAACTTCCCACTTCAAATGACAGGGAACAAATGCTTTTTTTTTTTTTTTTGGAGCTGAGGATCGAACCCAGGGCCTTGCACTTGCTAGGCAAGCACTCTGCCACTGAGCTAAATCCCCAACCCAACAAATGCTTTTTGCTAAAACAATTTGCAACACTTTAGGAGTCTTAAATTAGAACTTTGAAATGGGCTCTTTACTCTCAGGCATGTTTCCCTGCCAACAGTGTTGGTTTTAATGCGAAGGTGCTATGTTATTCATTAAGTGGCACTGTTACCATGTGAGAAAGGCCACAAGGCCTGACAAAACCCAGTATTGGAGCTTTATTAGGAGAAGGGAGGGACTGAAGAGAGTTGTGACCAGGCCTGTGGAAGGCATGTGCAAAGAGGGGGGAGGGTCTGTGACCCAATTCTTATGGATTCCCCTGCACATGTGCATATGGCTTACATAGCTGTGCCACGCATGTGCATAGATTGCGTGATCACACTGTATGCAAATTATATGATCACACAGTGCAGGGGTTACATAGGACATAAGGCCCCTAACTTGGCAACTGGACTGCACATGTGCGGTCATATAGCTGTGGGAGTGGCCAGGAATTCCAATAGACAGCCATTGTGTATGTGTGAACCCCAGCCCCTCCATTTAATTATGGACACTCCTCAAAACATTCAAATCAATGGAAGACTTCCATCCCTAAATTAAAATGAGAAGAAAAGTTAATTTAAAGCAATTAAAGAGACATGATAACAAACTTCAAAAGCTATTATCAATGAAGGTTAACTTCCCAGTGCAGATTAAATCTTTCATCAAAGGTGAAATATATCTTAGAGAATATCTTAGAGAAAGTTTCAGGGAAGCACCTACTTCTCGAAGCAGAAATTTACCCGAAAGTTTTGGGAAGCAAAGCCAGCATCCATTTGTCCATGTGCTCAGCTGACCAGTTTGCAGAGAATGAGGAGCCTCACTGAAATAAGTACTGGCCACAGTGCCTGCCACTCAGAGTCCTCTGCTTCTAAATGAGTCAGTGAGCGGAGGATTTCTGTGTGATTCCTTGGGCTCTCCCCAAGATGCATTTCATATTATAATTTACAGTCTTGCTCTGATTAATAAGATATGCAATGGGCTCCATGAACTCTGTACACACAGACACTTTCATGTGCTTGTGTGGGCACTTCCTGAACAAAGCAATAACTGTTGCCGTACACAAACCAAAAGACAGAGATGATCATGACCTTCAGAGAGCAAAGCCAGAGAGCATACAGTTCTAAAATCAGAACTGACAGTACCTCTAAAAGTGAGCATCTCTCTCCCCATACCTGTGTGTGCCTTCCAGTTCATGATGATGTAAGAAGATGAGGAAAGTATCCCTATTTATTCTGTGTAGTCTTACAAGAACATAGGAGAAATCTGAGACTGGTCCATCAACTCTCCTAGCCTTTAGCCTGTGCAATAGAAGCCTAGATGGTAATGAAGACAGAGGGTCAGATGGGAGAAAGGAGCAAGTAGGGGGTAAGGATTTCTTTGAGTAAGGTATACAGAAAGGTTATCAAAGATTTGCATAACAAACAACCTCTAGATAAGAAAGAGCTGCAGGGCAATTCTAGTCAATAAGAGTCTATTTTCCTAAGATCAGAAGCGACATTTTGATTGCAGCATAATTAGAATTATCTATAACACTTTGTAAGCCAGGAAGACACTAACCGTCAGTTGTTGGGAGATAGACAGGAGGGACCATGGAAAATCAAAGAAAGTAGAATTTATCCAAACCCTCAATTTACAAATGAGAAAATTGAATCTAAGACAATTTAAAGGACACAAAAGTTCACTTAGAAAATGAGTGTCTACAGACCAGCCTAGAAGGTAATGAGAGGACTTTCTGCTCATGGTGAAGGAGGGTCAAGGTGTTTGGGGCAAGCAGGGACGCACAAACATCATTTGTATAGACAGTGAAGTTATTTATAAGGCATATGCATTATGTAAATGTATCTTAAAATTCAAATTCTGTAAAGCCAACCTTCGGTGCTACTGTAGACAGAACACAGGGAAGGATAACATTTCTGTCTTAGGTTTGCTAGGACTGTCTGTTCAATACAGACAGAGTGCCTCAGCAAAATAGGGTGATTACCTGAACAAGAAAAACAATCAACAACAGCAACAAATCCCAGATAATATCTACATGACAATGCTTCCACCTCAGCCTCAGGATGGTTGGGATTTTAAGAGTGAACCACTCCTCTTGGCTTTATATTGATTTCTTCAAATAATTCTTACTTTTTTAAAAAAATCATTGAAGTCATGTTTATATGCTCCAGTGTGTCAGCTTTGTAATGTCACAAAGCCTTCCTATTTACCACCTCCATTGCCAGCCCAGGTAACACTAAAGATCAAAACGAAGGAGAGAAATCTGCAGCTGTAAGCTGCATCAGAGTCTCTCAATTGTATTGCATCTCTGTAGAGTCTACCAGAGTAAGCACATAGAGAAAGGCAGCTGGAAAATGTGCCAGTTCCTCTGTTTTGAACTCATAGAATAGACTAATACAAGGTAACCAACCTCCAAGTAAACATTAAGGCCACAAAAGTCAGAGCTGTTTCCAAAACCAAAAGCTAGGAATCTCCTGAGGAGCCTTGTTCTTACTGACCGTGTACCTGGGAAACCCTGGGAAAGATCCCCTAGCACGTTTTTTTTCCCAGTCCCAGAAACACCTGATGTCTTAGTCACTGTTCTATTTTTGTGAAGACACCATGACAAAGACAACATATAAAAGAAAGCATTTAACTGGGAGCTAACTTACACTTTCAGAGGATTAGAACATGACCAGCATGGCTATGAGTATGGTGGTGGCTGGCAGGCTGGTATGACTAGAGGCAGAAGGTGAGAGCTTTACATCTTGATCCACAGGCAGGCAGGAGGCAGTTAGAGAGAGACTGGGTTTGGCTTGGGTTTTTTAAAAAGTCAAAGTCTACCCTTAGTGGCACGCCTCCTCCAAAAGGCCACACCTCCTGATCCTTCCTAAACAGTTCCCCCAGTTGGGAACCAGTGAAACGTAAGAGGCTGTGGGCCATTCTCATTTAAACCATCCCACCAGGTTTTCCATCCTTATATGCCCCTCCACTCTGATGGGGAATGTGGAGGGGGAGTGCCTCTTCAAATTAATGTGAGGACAAGAAATGATGCTACTGTCCACATTCTCTGACGGGTATTTCAAACATGTAGAACTGGTTTTCCCAGCTTTTGTTTGTTGTTGTTTCTTTTCTTCTTTCTTTTCCTATCTTTCTTGCTTTCTTGCTTTCTTGCTTTCTTGCCTTTTTCCCATTTTTCAATGCAATGTCTTGCTATGTAACACAGCTGATCCTCCTTCTTTAGCCTCCTAAAGAAGAACTGTAGTTGTGTGCTACCATGCCCAGCTTTGGTACTTCTTTTTGGAATTCTCCACATCTTCTAGAGATGGGTCCTGTGTAGGAATGTGTGAGAGAATAAGAGGGCTAGCAGAAAGGCATTCGTTCTTCAGCCAGGCAATAAGCATGATCAGACCCTGAGGAGGAAACAAAGTTTCCTCCAAAGTGACTTAAGCAATGAGAACATCTAAAACCAACAGGCAGGCACAAGATGAGGAACTCAGAGGGTTATGCTCCTACTACCTGGGTCGTATCTTCATTAAACTCTATGTCTATTTAAAATCATTAAAATAAATGCATTTCAATCATCTACTGTTTACAGACACCTAGAGAGTTTCTTTTCCTTCAGATCTGAGTTTCAAGTTGATAATATCTACCCAACTTGTCTGTAAATTTCAAAATTTTGGAGCCTATTATTCACTGGAAATGGATTCAGGGATCACCTTTTTTTAAAAAAATGTAAATTACACATAGTTCTGAAAATGAGAAAGTGTAATTTAATAGCAAGAGCCACTGTTGAGATTAAAGGACAGTTTTAAGAACATCTGCCTCCTGTCAAGCATTGCTGAGGGACAGCAAGTATCCAAACAAATTTAAGTGGTAAACGTAAGGATTACTGAGTGTGGATCCAGCCCTTGCCAGCTGTGCCCTTCAGCCCCCTATGCTGCTTTTCTTGTTTCAGAGTGTCTTATTATACAATACCATACCTGCTGTGACTCCTTAAAAATTCTGGGCATTCATTGACTTCAAAAGTGAAAAGCATTTCCAAAAAGTTTAACAGCATTTTTCCAAAACCAGTGTTAAAATAAAAACTAAATAAGGCAGGACAACTAGGCCCCCAGCTCTGAAATATAGAAAGGATGTGGTGTCATGGAAAAATAGAGCCCGCCACCCCAGAAGCCACAGTTGGCCAAGTGAAGTGCCCAGTCCTGGGTATGGTATACCTCCTCTCCAGCTGCCCCTCAGAGGTGTCCCAGAAACCCCCAAAATGATACAGGGTGTCACCATGCTCCCTAACTGGATGGCAAGAGCCTATTGCTGAAGACACCACACACACTGGTCACAGGACATGGAGAACTCAGGTTGTACTGACCAGGAAGTTTCCTTCCTGGTCAATACTTTTTATAGTACTAGAAAGTGCTATTCAAACTCTTGGGAGAAAAAGGTCATCCACAGTGTTACTCAGCTGTGAACTCTGATATCTTCGAGGAGAAGGAGAGTCAGTTTTCTTCAAGGGTAGGTAGCCCCTAATTCAACCATGCTCCAGTAGGCAGTCTATCCAGGAGGAAGTAAGCAGGATAGGTTGGACCCAAAGGATTATTAAAAGAAAAAAGGGCATGAACTTTGTGGGCGGAAGGGCAGAGAAATGGGGTTGGATCACTGAAGAGTTAAAAGGAGAAGTGAGTAGGGGTGAATATGACCAAAATGCATTGTAGGAAGTTCTCAGAGAATAAAGAATACAAATATTTTTAAAAAGAAAAAGCATACTTATAACAATATTTCCTTTAAAGAATTAAACTGAGGATATTGAATCTTTTACTTTGTGCCCATGAACTCTTCCTCTACACAAAAAGCTAAAAGATAAATGCATTCTGATACTTGGCACCATGTGTTTCATAGTTAGCTTTCTATTGCTGGGAAGAGACACCAAGACCATGGCAACTCTTACAAAGGAAAACATCTAATTGTGGTGGTGGTGGTGGCGGCTTTTAGTTTCAGAGCTTCAGTCCATTATCATCACAGTAGGAAACATGGCCGTATGTAGGCAGGCATGGTGCTGGAGCTGAGAGTTGTTACATCTTCCTAAGCAAGCAACAGGAAGTCAAGTGAGTGTCACACTGAGGGAAGCTTGAGCAAAAGAGACCTCAAAGCCCTCCCCCAACAGTGACACACTTCTTTCAACAAGGCCATACCTAATAGTGCTACTCCCTTTGGGGGCCATTTTCTTTCAAACCAGCACAATAGTAAAGGCATGGTCACATATTATTTTCTTCTTAAAACTAAAATGACTTTGGTACATGAAACCATTTTGGGTTTATTTAAATTTTAATTATGTGTATGTATGTGTGCCTGTATGTTGGTAAACACATGTGAGTGCAGATGCCCAAGGCAATGAAAAGAGGATATTTGCCCCACTGGAGCTGGGGTTGTGAGCTACCCCACATAGTTGCCAGGAACTGAACTTGGGTCCTTTTCAAGCACTTTTAGCAACTGAGCTATCTCCCTAGCTCTGAAACAATGTTTAAGAAAGTAAATTGGGCCAGGCGGTGGTGGCGCACGCCTTTAATCCCAGCACTCGGGAGGCAGAGTCAGGTGGATCTCTGTGAGTTTGAGGCCAGCCTGGGCTACCAAGTGAGTTCCAGGAAAGGCACAAAGCTACACAGAGAAACCCTGTCTCAAAAAACCAAAAAAAAAAGAAGGAGAAGAAGAAGAAGAAGAAGAAGAAGAAGAAGAAGAAGAAGAAGAAGAAGAAGAAGAAAGGAAGGAAGGAAGGAAGGAAGGAAGGAAGGAAGGAAGGAAGGAAGGAAGGAAGAAAGAAAGAAAGATAGCTTAGTAGCTAAAGGTGCTGGCTAATCAAGCCTGACAGCCTGAGACTGACCCCTGGTACCCCCATGGTAGACAACAGACAGAAAAGTTGTTCTCTGACCTCCATCCTGTGATGATGGCATGGGCACATCACACACACACACATGCCTACATACATGAATCCACACACATATGCATACTAAATAAACAAGTTAAAAAAAAAGTAATACATTTTGAAGAGAAAAAAATGAACAAGCATTTTTCTTAATTGATGAGAACTAAAATTTTGAGAGAATTTCACCTTTGGCATTGGCAATCATTTTATATTACCTCCTAATAGAAAATTTCTTCCCTCTTCTTAAATTGCTTTTTACTGTTTGTTTATTTGTTAGAAATATCAGCAAAATTAACCAGAATAATCCCAACTTTTATTGGATGACAACTATGTGCCCGACACTAGGTAAAACGTCCATCATTTCAATATATAGGCAACTTAGACGATTAATTATTCCCGCTGTACAGTGAGGAAAATGAGGAAGAGAGGTTTTGGTGCTCACCCACAATCACACACCTAGCATTAGAGTGTGGCTAATCACAAGTGAATAAGCCGCCCTGGTATAACATAGCTCCTCATTCTCATCCAGGACCTCAAGGAGAGCTGCTAGCCATCTATCCTTCCTAGAGGTAGCTGTACTTCTTAGTTCTCAGTGGAGCAGGTGACAAAAATCAATTACTCCCCAAGTATCCCCTATGGTGACATTTACCACCACATCTGACTTGTTCTAGCCAAACAGTGTATGTAGCCATAGCCATGAGACTGGACCAGTCCGCCTTCCCCCACGCCCTGCTTCCCATCTACCTAGACCCTCGATCCAATACCTACCAGGGAAGCCAAGACTACATCTGCATTCTTTTGATGTATTTGAGACCTCCTTATAGAACCCAGGACCAACAGACTAAGGATGGCACCACCCACCATGCTCTGGGCCCTCCCTCCCTCCGTCCCCCACTGACTGAGAAAACGCCTTACAGCTGGATCTCATGGAGACGTTTTCTCTATTGAGGCTCCTTCCTTTCTGATGAGTCTAGCTTGGGTCAAGTTGACACAGAACCAACCAGTACACCTATTAAACAGAGCTTCCCCCCTGAAAGCCAGGGGATCTATCTACTACAGTATTTTTATATCTGCATTCGGAGTTTATATAAAAAAGATAATGTCGAGCTGGGCAGTGGTAGCACACACCTGTAATCCCAGCACTTGGGAGGCAGAGCCAGGTGGATCTCTGTGAGTTCGAGGCCAGCCTGGTCTCCAAAGTGAGTTCCAGGAAAGGCACAAAGCTACACAGAGAAACTCTATCTCAAAAACAAAACCAAACAAAACCAACAAACAAACAAACAAAAAGATAATGTTGAAATAGGCACATGCATACCCACTGTAAAGAACAATTCTCCTCATTCTGTCTTGGGAAGGACACTCCTATCAACTCTAGCCATGGTTCATCTTGAACATGTCAGGGTTACCTTAGTGTGATGGGAATAATAACTTCATTTTCAACAGTACCAAATATAGTTTTTACTCACAGTTCCACCAGGGTGTCATTTGAGCTACACAGCACTGAGTGGAAGGAAGCACCTAAGAAATTCACTTCAATTCTCTGGCAGCTTTGGAAGTTAGGGTGCTTCTTAAGGGTGCCAGAAAAATCCAAGAGCTTTATACCCAAAGGAGCCAGCTACAAGATTGGCTTATTCTACTAAGTGAAGGACTCCATATTCCCTTCTCCCTTATTTGGTCCAAGTCAGGTCAGAATTCTGCCATCACTGGATATAGAACCCTGCACATCTGCAGAGCCAGGGACTGGGAACAGTGAGAAGATAGGCCTGCTGGCACCCCAGCATCTGAGGCTCAGCAGATGCACAGGTTCTAAGTAAACAAGCAGGAGCCTGAGCTAAGTCTCAGGAGGCAAGGCCATGGGATAGAGGTTCCAGAGGCAGCCAAGGGTTTGTACCACTTTTTTTCCCTCATAAGGGAAGAGTGTTGGGTTCTGTCTACAGTTACATTCTACCTGGTCACAATGTAGTCCAGCCCTGGCTGTAGAACATCAACATAGAGATGGTATCTTAGGGTTTCTATGGTTGTGAAGAGACACCAGGGCCACAGCAATTTTTCAAATGGGAAACATTTAATTGAGTGGCTCACCGTTTCAGAGGTTTAATTAATCATCATCTTGGAGGACGTTATCCTTTTTTTTTTTTTTTAATTGTTGCTGCCTTTTAAGCCACAGCTGTCCTTCTGAATCAGCAACTACAGCTCTGCTGATACCAGCAGAAGTTGGGCTGCAAGGGCCGCAGCCTGAGGGAATTCTGTTCCCTCAGGCATCGATCGACTCTTTCAAAGCTAAGAAAGGAACTTAACTACCTTCTAAAGAAGTCAAGATCCAAAGGTTTAGGTGAAATTCTGCTCCTCAGAGACTGAACAGCAAATAGCTCACCTGTTCTCCTTGCTCATGTTCTCCAAAAAGCCCTCCTGCTTCTCCTTCCCCCTCCTTACAAACCCTTTTCCACCTGGCTCCTCCCCTCCACTCCCTGTCCACTAGTTGCTGACTCAACCTCTTGACTGCAGATGAATTTTATTTAATCAAACACATCTTTGCATCATTAAACAAATGTTCCAGACCATAAACAAAAGTAACACACCTTAAAATAATATTCTACAACAGTGGGACCTGGCAACATGCAGGCAGACACGGTGCTGGAGAAGAAGCTGAGAGTAGAGAAGGAGCCACATCTTGATCCCGTAGGCAATAGGACGTGAATTGAGACACTGGGCATAGCTTGAGCATATATGAGACCTCAAAGCCTGCCCCCACAGTGACACACTTCCTCCAACAAGGCCACACCTCCAAACAGTGCCACTCCCTCTGGGAGCCATTTTCTTTCAAACCACCACAGATGAGGACTTCAGGAAACTCTAGTAATACAGACAAGACCTTGATACTGAGGTGTTCTGTTTCTCAATGTTGTTTAACTTTGTCTATGAGGATGTATCATGTTTGTATCACATTACTGTAAATAAACAAAGAATGCCTTGAGACCCAGAGAGGTAGGCCATCCAGTTAAGGTGTTTGCTACCAACCCTGACAACTTAGCTTCCTCCCATAAATAAAGATAAATAAAAAAGCTTGATAATATTTATAATCAGTGTATATATCCCAGACACTCATAAAAACAGGTTGCATATTTTAGTCCACTTAATCTTCATACCAATATTACTAGGCTAAGAACATTATTTTATCCCCACTTACCAAAAGGAAAAATTATGCCCATTGTCCAGAAATTACTCAAAATATGAAGATATTAGTCTATTTCATTGACCAAAACAAGGAAGCCCTACTTAAAGTCCTATTTAAATTATAATAAGGGATAGAAAGTACAAGGTCTGCCCACAAGGCCTATTTAACATACTTATATCTTGCCTTTATTATTTCATCACAATTCTTCTTACGCCTAACCAGCACAACGGCATTGTTTCTCAAGAAAAGCAGTTCCAGCTTTAACAGCTCACTAAGGGTACCTGCTATCTTCAACAGCTGGTCACTGGGTACTCACTATCTTCAACAGCTGGTCACTGGGTTCTCACTATCTTCAACAGCTGGTTACTGGGTACCCACTATCTTCAACAGCTGGTCACTGGGTATCCACTATCTTCATTAGCTGGTCACTGGGTACTCACTATCTTCAACAGCTGGTTACTGGGTATCCACTATCTTCAATAGCTGGTCACTGGGTACTCACTATCTTCAACAGCTGGTTACTGGGTACTCACTATCTTCAACAGCTGGTCACTGGGTATCCACTATCTTCAATAGCTGGTCACTGGGTACTCACTATCTTCAACAGCTGGTTACTGGGTATCCACTATCTTCAATAGCTGGTCACTGGGTACCCACTATCTTCAACAACTGGTTACTGGGTACTCATTATCTTCAACAGCTGGTTACTGGGTACCCACTATCTTCAATAGCTGGTCACTGGGTACTCACTATCTTCAACAGCTGGTTACTGGGTACTCACTATCTTCAACAGCTGGTTACTGGGTACCCACTATCTTCAACAGCTGGTTACTGGGTACCCACTATCTTCAATAGCTGGTCACTGGGTACTCACTATCTTCAACAGATGGTTGGTTACTGGGTACCCACTGTCTTCAGCATGTTAGCACTGAGATAGAGGACAAAGCTAAAGAGTCACCTTTGTCCCCATCCACTTCCCACCTCCAGGGAAAGAGAAGTCCATACTGGACAGGGCTGTCAGCTTCTGACATTGGTCCTCAGAAGGTCTCACATCTGTCCAGCAGGTCCATGGGGTTCCCTGAACATAGCAAAAGTGGAAGGATTATCATCTTTTCCTAAATCACATTTTTAAATTAGGTGAGTGGACAGAGTTTTCTCCCATCTCCACTTTCACTCAGCGGTCAGCACCTGTTTCTACACGTCTAGTGACAAGCTCTAACAGATGACAGCATGAATTAATGCGTCGCATATTAACCTTCACAGAAAAAACGGAGAAACAGCCGATCCTGCAAGCTTGGTAGCTTGGAATTATTTTTGTGGTGCTGGGTGTCCACAGTTGTGATTTCACAGTATGGGTATGTACAATTTCAGTAGGCAAGCTTTCTGTGAGCAAGAGCCAGCCTAGCCTTGTGGTGAAATACAATCTATCGGCATTCCATGGTGTTTGCCAATGGCATTAACAGCCTCCACTCACAACACACTTGAGGATTCCTGGACTGAATCTCCCTTACTTGGGCCCCACACATTCCCCCCATCCAAAGTGCATCAGAGGCATTTTCCTGTGACAGACTGAGTTTTCAGAACACCAGAGCTGCTTTGCGTCTGTGTCTCTCCAATGGCACCAAGGGTTGGGGATCAACAGTCATATTAGGTGTCTAGTGTAGCTAGATTTTTCCTGCCTGGCCCAGTCAGGACAAATCTCTCTTACCCGCCAGTCCCACAGTCGCTCAGACCCAACCAAGAAAGCACATAGAGACTTACATTGTTTAGAAACTGTATGGCCGTGGCAGGCTGCTTGTTATCTACTTCTTCTCTCTTAAATTAACCCATTTTTGTTAGTCTATACTTTGCCACATGACTTGTGGCTTACCAGTGTCTTTACATGTTGCTTTTCATGGCGGCGGCTGGCAGTCTCTCCCAGCCTCTACTTCCCAGAATTCTCTTCTCTCTTGTCCCGCCTATACTTCCTGCCTGGCCACTGGCCAATCAGAACTTTATTTACACAGAGCGATATCCACAGCAGTCTAGTAAGCTTCATTGAATTTAAATGGATCCCTGAGTCTGTCAGTGACCCAGCCTTTGAGCTTACCTCCTCTTCTGTCAAAAGCATCCACAGATGGTGGCCCTCAGTCAAGTTACCACAGCGTCAATGTGCAAATGGCTGCTTCAGTCTTAACACCAACAATAAAACGTTAAGAAGACCACCCCAGTTAACAACTTTGTTTTTTTACCCAGTGAGAACATAATTGCACACTATAAGATGTCTTAAGTCTAGTGTTCTCCTAATGATTAGTGTTTCTAAATATAAATTTATTCTCATGAAGTAAACCCATTAGAGTTCAAATTCCACCAGGAATCAAAAGCAAATTTTAAACCAAAGAATGTTCTTGTCTGCTGAGCATTTGGGGTAAAATACCCACTGAAATGAAATAAGCTACAAGTGGATTTCTAGTATCTCAAGGACTGGTTGCCAGTGCATCTTCTTAGCTCAGCCGTCTGCAACCCAGGTCTTTATGTTGGATGCTATCTAGCTGATGGGAGCAGGCAGTCATATCTTTACTCTCAATGCAAGAGGTGATAAAACCCTCCACCCAAATACTATGTCAGTTGAGACAGACAGGACTTAAATAACAAGAGTCCCCTGGCTCCTCAGATATTCTGCTTAACTGAGAGTCCCCTGGCTCCATAAACTTTCTGTTTAACTGAGGCTGTATTGCTGCGGGAAAACTTTTGTACTAAGAAACAAACAACAAAGCAATTATATATCTGGGAAAAAAAAAAAAAAAAAAAAAGCCCTACAGGGAGATTCCTTTCAAACGGCAATTTCCCCGCTGAATTTCCAATGTAATTTGTCTTACAAAAGTATGATATTAAAACTGAGTGGAAATCTGTTCTATGAAACACACCCAGCTGGTGTGTTTCTTGTGCCTAGGGACCCTTCCTCACGCCTCCTAGGGCACACTTGCCTGCAAAGAGCTACTGGAAAGTTCTACCCCAATAATTTTTTCCCTTTGAGAATGAGTTAAGATATGTTATCTTCTCTCTGCATTTTGGTTTGGGCAGTACCTTAATTGAAATAGCCTGTCCACAGAGCACTGGGACACAGAAAGGGCAATGTGGTTGGGGCATCTGAACATTCTGCCCTGTGTCTCTCCAGCCTGTATAGCCACACAGCTTCCAGCTTCAGTCCTCAGGCAAGGATGACCTGTGAAGGCTGAGCGCTGCCAGCTTCGGGAGCCACAGATTGTGTTTGTTGGTAAGGAGAGACACTGTTGCTTATCAACTCAGCATCCTTTTTCAAGTGCAGAAAATTCCCGTATGGTGTTGAAAATTCTGCATTGGAAATATGCCCCCAAGAGCCTTAAGCAAGAATTCCCAGAAAGCTCAGTTATCATCTATCCAACTGTCCATTGTCATCTATCCAATTGCCCATTCACAGTCCCTTTTGACACTGGTGAGAAATGGCTCCTTGATATTGTTCTCCACACACACAGCAAATGAAGAGATCTGGCAGTCTGGGGGAAGACTAAGTCCAGATTCAGACATGGAAGAAAGAACAAGGATTGCCCTCTCAGTGGTTTTCAAACTAGCTGAAATTAAAATGATAGGAAGACAGCTTGTTAAAACACGTCTGGAGTTTCTGCTTCAGTGGATATAGTCTGCAAGTTGGCGTTGTGAATGTGTGTCTCAGCCACTGTTCTGTTGCTGTGAAGAGACACATGACCAAGGCAACTCTTACAAGAGAAAGCATGTAGTTGGCTTGCTTACACTTTCAGAGCTTTAGCCCATTGTCGTCTTGTTGTACAGGCAGATACGGTGCTGGAAAAGTAGCTGAGACTGCATCCTAATCTATCTGCCAAGAGAAAGAGAGAGAGGTTGGGCCTGGCAGGGGTTTTTGAAACCTCAAAGCCCACCCCTCAGTGTCATACTTCCTCCAATAAGGCCACACCTCCTAATCCTTTCAAATAGTGCTACTCTTGGTGACTAAGCATTCAAATATATAAGCCTATAAGGGCCATTCTTATTCAAACCATCAGTGTGTGTGTGTGTGTGTGTGTGTGTGTGTGTGTGTGTGTGTGTGACTCATTTTTGAACCTATGGCTCTGAGCATACTAGAGGAGCACTCTACCACTGAGCTACACCCGCAGCTGTATTAGTTTCTTTTCTGTATCTGTGATGAGACACCATGACCAGGGCAATTTACAGAAGAATGTTTAACTGGGCTTACAGTTTCAGAGGGCTAGAGTCTATGATGGCAGAGAAAAGGCGTGACAAAAGGCAGCTGGTACAGAGTCTGAGGGCTCACATCGCGTTCCACAAGCAGGAGACAGAGAGCATGCTAGGAATGGCATGAGTCTTTTGAAACCTCAGTGCCTGTCCCCAATGACACACCTCCCCCAGCAAGGACACACTTCCTAATCTTTCCCAAACAGTTCTGCCAACTGAGGATCAAACATATAGAATTGTGGGTACTACACTCATTCAGTCCACCCTACCAGCGCTAGGAATGTGCATTTCTAGCAAGTCTTGGAGAACCATTGTTCTAAGAAGATATGCTGTTTTGATGTATATATAAACTGTCATTAATGTATCATCCCGGACAGTTTTACATTCTGAAACAATAATAGAGAATGGATGGTTCTCGGTACAGGAAAGGGTAGAGAATGACAATTCCCACTCTTACCTGTAAGGTGGAAAACCTAGTGGTCCTGGAGGAGCCAGATTGGCCTTGGAGGAGCAGTTCTGCATTGGGATTCCAGAGTAATGGGAACAATCAGGCTAGAAAAGGAGTGCTGGAAAGTTCTGATGGTTCCCAAGGAGAAGGAAGACCTGATTTTCTAACCACAAGCAGTGAAGCATTTCCCCAAATTTTATCAATTTGTGTCCATCACAATCTGGCATTTCTAACATTTACACATAAATTCTAATGCCTGGTTAAAAAAAAAAAAAAAGCTATATCTTGTCATTACGTTAGTTTGAATAAGAATGGCTCCATAGGCTCATGTATTTGAATGATTAGTCGCCAGGGAGTGGCACTGTTTGAAAGGATTAGAAGGATTTGCAAGTGTGTCCTTGTTGGAGTAGGTGTGACCTTGCTGGAAGTGTGACACTGGAGGGTGGGCTTTGAGATTTCCAAAGCCCTGCCAGGTCCATTCTCTCTTCTTCTTGGCCTGCAGATTAGGATGTAGCTCTCAGCTACTTCTCCAGCACTTTATCTGCCTGCATGCTATCCTGCTCCCTGCTGTGGTGATAATGGACTAAACCTCTGAAACTGTAAGCAAGACCCAGTTAAATGCTTGCTTTCATAAGAGTTGGTTGGAAAAAAAAAAAAAAAAAAAAAAGAGTTGGTTGGTCATGATGCATTTTCACAGAAATAGAACAGTGACTCAGACAGTCATTTGGCTCATATCTTAAGACTCTTGAGTGGTAAATAATTTAGGGGACAATATGTTGGTAGAAGGGGAAAGATCCCTTTATAAAACGGCATTTGTCTAACAGATCTAAGCTCCAAAATAGTGTTTTCCAGAGAGTGCTTTCTAATCCTGGAAGAAAGGATTATCAATCCAAACACTATTATGCATGTATTATTTGATTTATGGATGTACACTATTACACATGTAAGCCAGTGTGGCACTAAATCCCCATTCAGTATTCCCCAGGTCTGAAGTCCTTTGTCCTCATTCAGAGCCATCTCATCATTTATAGAGCCAATCTTAAGTACATAAATTCTCCATACTTCATTATTCCCTGACTAATACAAAGTCCTCTCTACTGATTTTCTTTTAGGTAGGTACAATAGTATCTCTTTAACTCATGATCCTCCTGTGTGGTGATATATTGTGTACCCCCCAAAAAATGTGCCTGGGGATCAGAGTACAAAGCCAGCCACTAGATTAAACATAGAGGTCAGGCAGTGGTGGCACACACCTTTAATCCCAGCACTTGAGATCTCATGTCTTTGTTTGGGAAGGCACACACCTTTAATCCCAGGAAGTAATATGGCAGGACACAGAAAGGTATATAAAGCATGAGGGAACAGGAACTCTTCTCTTGAGACTGAGAATTTCCTGGAGGTAAGAACTTGTGGTGCTGGCTTTTTCTCCTCTGATCTTCCAGCTTTCACCCCAATATTTGGCTCTGGTTTTTTTGTTATAAGACCTTTTAAGATTTGTGTTACACCCCTGCCTTAACATCTGGAATGCTGGGATTATAGGTATGTGCCATCGAACCCAGGTAGAGGTATTGTTTACTGTTAAAAATATGTTAATCCAAACATAATTTTTATCATTTTAACCGTGAAGTGTATAGACTGGCCTTAGAGTCCTCATTCTTCTGCTACTACCTCCTAAGTCCTGGTATTACACAGGCAAGCACGGCCATGCCCTGCTTTCAAGCAACTCCTTTCCATTGTGTCAGTCACTGTCTTGCTCAAAAACCCTACAGTGATCACTCACTGCCCACAGGGCTCTGGCCAAAGAAAGCTTATTCTTTTGCCTGACTCAGTCACTTACTCAATCACGCCCTCAATAATCACATGGTCCCAGAACAGCAGCCACATACAAGATACTCACTAGACACTAGACACATTCACTTTTTGTGTGAGGAAAAATAAGAGACTCCAGATGGAGCAGCACCTATTGTTTACCCAATAGCTCTTAACAAAGGCTGTAACCAAAATTATCTGGAAGAAGGCTGGTCATATATCCACCAGGATTAACACAAGACAAGTTACCTGGTTCTTCATGCTACTGAAAAACAGCCTGGCAGCAGAGATTTCAACCCTACTGTGGAAAGATTCATCTGGACATCTCTCTCACACACACATACACACACACACACACACACACACACACACACACACACACACACACACACACACACACACACACACATACACACACACACACACACACACACTTTTTTTCTCTTTCTCACACACATTCATACACTCACATTCAACATCAAACCAACTCAGACAAATATATAAACCCCTTCTGGTTGGCTTCTAGGAATTGAGCATCCATGTTTGTCTTCCTCTGTCCTTGGTTTGTCTTTCTCTCTAGGGACTGCTTGTTCAGACAGTGGACTTAATTCCTAGCAAAAGTAAGAAAAGTCTGAACCTAGCTTGAGTCTCCTCACACCAGAAGCATCACCACCAAACAGTGCCCGAGTTCTCAGAGCTAAGGCATCTCTCATTTGGTGCACTTCCCTAAGAGAACATGCTCTGCACACCCCACCCTGAACGCCTCTTCAAGTTTTCATCTGGGGCCTGTTGAAGCCTCACTCTGGGAGTAGAGGCCACACAGAATTAGCACAGCTCAAGTGACTTCCATGAACGGGGACTTAGGAGCCAGACAGCACTTGGGTGAGGATTAAATAATATAACGTGTTAAGTGTCAGTGGCCAAAGGGACCAGACAGCGAAAGAGTGCTAAGCCAGTGTTGGTTACTCAGCAACCCTTATCCAGAGGTAGCTTCCCCAGCCTCTCCAGCCTCTTCCTGCATCTCCTCCTCCAGTTCCATCTCTCTAATCAGCTTTCTTTTGCCTTATAGTCTGTGATCTTGAAAAATCTGCTCTCGCATCCTTTGACCAAAAAAACAAATGACTGAGTGACAACTTAAGATATGCTTCCTTTCAAGATGTTAATGCATTCACTGGTGTTAATCAGCCCAGACACTGAAAGTCATTTATGTGTGATGATGCAGTTTGTAGGCTCCAGAGTCAGACCATGTCTACCCCAATTTCCCATTCTTCATTCAACTGCTGTGTGACTGGGGTAAAAGATGTAGCACTTCTACATTTATAATCCATCTACAGAAATAGGAGCACTCTCCTGGGGCTGGGTGTTTACATACACAAGTCCTTGGGTTCAATCCCCAGGATTCAAAACCAAACAAATCCCAAGAATGAAAAAAAAAAAAAAATCATTCCAGCATCATTGTAAACATGAAAAAAAAAAAAATCCAGAGGGTGCTCCTAGACAGCTCTACATAGCAGAACTCAAGCTTGATGAACCCAAAGGTTGTTTACCAGACTCCTGGCTATTCTTTGCAACATTGACCAGAGTCCCGGACAAAGCGGGAGCTCTAATGCTTGTTGAATAAGTGAGGAAGTACATAAAATATGTGTAGATGTTCAGGCATTTATTAGTCTTTAATACAAAGGCATACAAATAAAGAAAATATTCACCAAAAATATCAAACAAATGACGATACCACAGTATAAAAATTATATATAACAATTAGTAAGATTTAGCCCTGGAATGAAAGGATGGTTCAACATACACACAAATCAATAAATGTGGTGCATCACATTTACAGAACAAAGGGCAAAACATATGATCATCTCAACTGACAGTATATCATACATCAGTCTTAAAACATAAGGCAATACTGTTATTTGCAACAATATTTAAAAGCCTAGAAGACATTCTGCTTAATGAGTGCCTTGGTTAGTTTTTGGGAACTTGGGACAAGCTAAGGTCATCTAGAAAGAGGGAATCTCAAGGGAGAAAATGTTTCCATCAGATTCCTATAGGTAAGTTTGTAGAGCATTTTCTTGATTAATGGTTGATTGTGGAAGGGCCCAGCCCATTGTGGGCAGTGCCACCCATGGCCAGGTGCTACTGGGTACTATAAGAAAACAAGCTGAGCAAGCCTTGGGGAGCAAGCCAATAAGCAGCACTCCTCCATGGCCTCTGCATCAGTTCCTGCCTCCAGGTTCCTGCCTTAAGTTCCTGCCCTGACTTTCCTCAATGAAGAACTGTGATCTGTAAGATGCCAAAGTGAAAGGTAAATCTTTCTATTTTTCTCTAGACTTTTTCTGCAAAGAAGAAGACTGTGTTTCTTGCCAAAGAAATAAAAATACATTGTGTATATACTTTAGTCTGAGGCCACGTAATTGAGTACAAGGGGACCGGAGAACAAGAGCCCACCTCAAAAAGAAAGCAGAGGAGGTCAAAACTGGTGCCTAGATGGCAGCATTTTAAACCCTGCTTCGGCTTCTGCGAGCACATTGGTAAAGCTCCACATAGCGTGCAGAACACATGGCGGTAATTGATTAGTAATGTCTTCTATGGATACAATGACAGGGCATTGTTGACACTAGAGCAGCGTCTACTTCTTTAAATAAACGAGGAACTAGTTATGATTCCTGGTCCACTTCGAGATCTTAGTGAAATATCAAGAATGCTATTGTGATGGTGGCGTCGTATTAGGCAGGGTTCATTAGAGGAACAGGGACAGACTGGATAAGATGTGACTCCAGATTGTAAAAAAGAATTTGTTAAAAGAACTTAGACCATGAGGCCTGGGGAGTTCGACAATCTCCATCTGCATAGTGGAGGGACTGAGAGTCTCCTAGCTACTTCAGTCCATCCAGCTGAGAGCCTAGAAGATTCCTACAGAGTTGTTGGTCTTCAATAAACACTGGAAGCCTGAAGAAAGCTGCAGTGTGATGTCAGTGAAAGGTACTGCAAAAGCAGGGGTGGGGGCAGCAGCAGGGACAGACAGGCTCCCCAGCAAGAAGCAAAGGCAGACAGGCCAGCAACACTGCCTTTCCCCTGGCCACCCACTGATAGGTGTTGCCACTCCCCTCCATTAATCGTTTCTCCACATGTCCTCACAGATTCTTCCCAAGGCGGATCTCTTCATTGATTGCAGACTGTGCCAAGTTCACAACCAAGGTTAACGATCACCATCACCAAATAGGACTTGATTCAGCATCGGCTGAGGGAAATGCAGCTCACAGAGACCCATGGAAGAAGAGGGTGCTTTTGGTCATGTGACTGAGAAGCCAAGGAATAGTCATGACTGTTTTCTGCCCTTTACCTAGGAAAGAGCCTCTGTTCTCAGCTATGATGAACCAATTGCTTTCTCAACAGTTCAAGCTGTGTTCTACTATCCTAGCCTTTCTCTCAGTTGTACCAGCAAATGGCACTTCGCTGACATGCTGGATACCTGGGATCACACGACCATTTATGTGAGCCATACATGACCATACAGAGCAGTCTCTGTAGGCCACACAGACCACCAGGTCTGAGACACCAGCCTGAGAACAAAGGGGCCAGAACAAGGGTGACTCCCCCAAAGAGCAACGGGGGTATGACTTACAGAAGAAACAAGAATGTATAGATAGCCCAAACACCCCAGGGCCCCTTGACTTAGCAGCTGGGAAGGAAACAATGGGGAGATGCTAATATTGGTCAGCCCTAGGCTGCACACTTCATGAGATTGGCTCTCGAAACCTTTAGAGCAAAGAGCCCTGGCAGTGGGAGGTCAGAGCACTGGCATCATGAAGTGTTTTGGAAAAAAAAAAAAAAGCCAACTCCTTTGTTTGGAAAGAGGAAGTTGCTGCTATTCGAGTACCCAGAAATAGAATATATTTATCTCAGAGTATCCACTGCTCTGTATACATTAAAGCTTATTATAGACTGAAAGACTGCAAAGACACAAAAACATTAGTCTTGAGGGGAAAGGAAGATATGTAGTTTGATTTAAAATTATATAACAAAGTCTAATTTCAAGTTCACATGCATGCAGGCAGCAGGTCTTCGGTCAAGATGAGTAAATGCATTCCCATTGTCTGGGAATGAAGGATGATGGACCAGGGACAAATTTTTTGGCTATGTTGTTTTCTCAGCACTGCTATGAAATGTGTAATCCCAAATGGTTCAAGATCAGCAAGGTGTGTGTGACGGTGCGTGTCTGTTATCTTAGACATTAGGAGATGGAAGCAGAAGGATTAGGAGTTCAAGGCCAACCTCTGCTCTATAGCAAGTTCAAAGCCAGCCAGGGATATATGAGATCCTGTCTCAAACAACAACAAAAGACGACCGACCCCCTTTGGGGTCACTCTCAAGTCTGCACTTCTGCAGGGTTTGCAGAGGATGGTAAAACCAGGAGGAGTTCATCTGTTTGCTGCTCACCTCCTGTCCCTTGGAGAGCCAGTAGTCCCCTGTATGGCCTCAAGATTCACTGGTCTGAACTGTAAACTGGGAATGTAGGGAAGCAGCATCACAGGAGCCTGGATGGTAGGCTTTGATTATTAATCATTGGGAGAGAAATAATCTGTAGATGTTATTTTGAGGCTTGTCTCTGTAGCCCAGGCTGCCTTTAAATTTGTAGTTATTTTCCTGCCTCAGCTTCCCAAGGATTGGTATTAGGATAAAGATACCTGCTAAGAAATGGTTTCTTAAAATGAGACTGTAGCCGGGCGGTGGTGGCGCACACCTACAATCCCAGCACTCAGGAGGCAGAGGCAGGTGGATCTCTGTGAGTTTGAGGCCAGCCTGGTCTACAGAGCTAGTCCAGGACAGGCTCCAAAGCTATAGAGAAACTCTGTCTCGAAAGACAAAAACAAAACAAAACAAAACAAAAAAATGAGGCTGTATACTGCTAAGAGAGATTTTACTGCATAGGATGGTTGTACCTGCCTGTAATGCTGGTGCCCTTGAGGCTGAAGCAGGCAGAGCAAGCATTCCAGACCTGCTTGAGCCACATAGTGAGTTTTAGACCAACCTGGCTCTTTAACAAGACCCCGTCTTTACAGTGTTGTGCTGATTGGAAGGTATTTTCAGTGTGAATGAGCCAGATTTCTCAGTTCTCCCAGTCACGGATAAGTGGAACCCCTACATATTGTCATGAGATAAATTTCTGAGTAATCAACTAGGCCAATCTCTCAACTCAAAACTGCCTTTAATGATCCCTGATGGATAAAGAACAGACTCTGTCTTAGAGGACTCCAGATGTTCAAGGCCTGCCTGGCCTTCAGAATGAATTCAAGGCTACACTGGGCAATTTAGTAATATCCCTTCTCAAAATAAAATGTCTAAAAAGGAAAAAGATCACTGAGGTCATAGCTCCAGGGCAGAGTGCTGGCCTAGCATGTGCAATAAGGCTCTGGGTTCAATCCTCTATACACCACACACATACAAATTAAGTAAAAGGCTTTTTGTGGACTGGGGTGTAGCTCAGTGATAGAGTGCTTCCTTACTATATGCAAGGACCTAGGTTGATCCCCAGTACTACAAGGAAGAAGATAAAAGATCTGTTAGATCATCTGTGGTTTCCTTAGGCATTTCATTCCAGGATTTAACAAACTTTTTTTTTCCTTAGAGATGAAAATGATTTGCTGTTTTGCTGGCTTGTAATCCCAGCCACTCAGGAGGCTGAGGCAGGAGGATTAACACTGCAAGGCCAGCCTGGGCTGCAGAGTGTGTGTAAGATGAGCTAGACAACTTAGGGGGGCTCTGTCTGAAAAGAAAGAGTGGTACCACACCTGTATAGCATGTGTGAAGCCCTGGAGTCAATGCCCAGTTGCCTAATACAGGAAAAGAAGGAAAGTGAGAGGCAGACAGATTGGGGTACAGGGTAGCGAGGATAGAGGAAAACTGGGGAAGGGAAAGGGGAAGGAAGAGAGGAAATTTTCTATTTAGATATCCATCAGTTTTTATCTAAACTTTTCTCATTCAACTTTCATATAAAATTTTCAGGCATTTTCCCTGTAGAAACAAAGAGACTTTATTCTGTGTGTATGTATGCACATCAAGATGTCTGATACTATAGTGACAACAACTTGAACCATCTAAACATTCTTTGTCAAATTCATTTTAATGTGGGGGTTCTTCTGTGCCAAGGTCAGAGGAAGACTTTGGGAGTGTCATTTTCTTCCTCTCCCCAGGTTTTGAAGCACAGTCTCTCTATTTTTTTCTTGCTGCTGACCTGTGTACTCTAGGCTAGCTGGATCTTGAGTGGGTCTGTGTCCGCTTCCCATTTTGCCATAGGAATTCTAGGATTACAGATGTGCACCACTGTATCCAGCTTTCTACATGGGTTCCAGGGATCAAAGAAGCAATCCCAGTGTCCACTGAGCCATCTCCCTGGCTCCCTCATAGTCCTTTTTATCTCCCAACTTTGTTGCTGTTTTATCTTTAGATTTTAACCACACCCACCCGGTTTCTCAAGATGTCGGCGCTCCTGAAATGTTCCCAGCTACACCCTCCCACTTCTTTAGACAGCCGCTTTGGTAGCAATGGGAGAAACTTCCTGGGAAGGCTTTCCTAAGTGTCCTTTGTTCAGTCAATATTTACAAATCACCATCTTTGTTTTTCCTCTGCAAACAGAACAATAGAGAGACAGTGAAATGATGAGGCTGGTGAGGTGGGGTGGATGTAGGCTTGAAACAGCTTCCTGAGATGAGATGAGCTGGATACCAACTTGATTTTATCTAAGTCCAATACAGTAGGAGGGAATGTACCATCTTGTAACTGCAGAAGCAAAGGCCTGTGAATTATCAGCAAGTACCTCATGGGTGACACAGCTCAGCCCACCTTTTTGCTTTTGCATCTTTGGCTTTTCAGCCGCTGTTAGTAGGGTATGATAGATATTCACATAGATAGTGGAAATTTTTCCTGCTATCATTCATACCTTGGCTTCTATTGAGTCTATGAATTGTGCTGATTATTAAAGAGCAAAGATAAATTAAAAGAGACTAGAATCAATGAAGCAAATTTGGTTCAATTCATTGGCATGTTGAAAGAAATGTTCATTCTCTCTAATAGCTTCTTTGAGTTTGTTTTTTTTTGGGGGGGGTGGGGGACAGTGTGAAGGGGAGACATAATGCATTTGTGGAGGCCAGCTGACAATATTGTTTGCATCTATTACTCTCCACTTTATTGTTTTGAGATAGGGTCTTTCATTGAATCCAAAATTGATCAGTTGTTTTGACTGGCTGATTATTGAGCTCCAGAAATCCTCCAGTTCCAATCTCTCACTATTGGAATTGTGTTCCGGTTCACCCAACACACCCGACTTCCGTCTTTCTCACTTCTCTTTCTGGGCCCTCCTCTTAATCTGACTTTAGTGCATATGGAGGTTTGTTTCATTTTATTTTTAAGATTTATTAGTTTTTACCTTCTGTGTGCATGCACACATATGTGCCACATGAATACCTGGTATCCTCAGAAGCCATAAAAGTATGTCAGATCCCTTGGAACTGGAGCCATCATCTGGAATCTGGGAGTCAAACCTGCATCTTCTGCCTATCTACACTAGTTTCATGTTGCTGCTATAACAAGTAATCACAAACTTTTTTTTTTTTTTTTTTGGATTTTGATACAGGGTTTCTCTGTGTAGCTTTGCACCTTTTTCCTGGAACTCACTTGGTAGCCCAGGCTGGCCTCCAACTCACAGAGATCCGCCTGGCTCTGCCTCCCGAGTGCTGGGGTTAAAGGTGTGCACCACCACTACCCGGCGTAATCATAAACTTAAACAACATGGTGCAGTCTTTCATTTTTAAAACCAAAAGTCAGACAAGGGCCATGTTCCTCCTGGAGTTCTAAAGTACAGTTTTTGTGCCTTTTCCAGTGTCTCCGAGTTGCCTGCTGGTTTTCTCATGCTCTTTTCCTGTACATTCAAAGCCAGCGTTCTTCCTCAGTGTTCTCTCTAAACTGACCAGAAAAAGGTCTCCACGGTTCAAAGATATCATGATTACTCTGGGCCCACATAGATAATCTAGATGAATCTCCCCATCTCAAAGTTTGACCTGTAATCACAATTTAAAAAAAAAAACAAAACTATATAAGGTAACAAATTTCACGCACAAGTACTGGGTTATTGTTTTGTCTGCCATGCCAACTGACTTTCAATTTCCACATCTGTGAGACCTTTCAGGTTGCTGTCAGAATAGAACCTGGCACAAGGAGGGGCCTAAGGCCTCATGCAGCACACATCTTTGTAAGCAGCGGGTACCACAATGCAGAGGATGATACAGGAGATACAGGTAGATGATTGTCAAATGGGTAGGGGAGCTGTGTGAGGAAACCCGACAGTATTGAAATAAGTCTGAAAGCACATCCGAGGATGAGCTACCCACAAGCCACTGAAAAACCTGAGCAAATTCTGAAGTCTAAAGGCGGTTGTGAGTTGCTTTCACTCGATGGGAGATGGTCGGGGAATCTTACCTTCCTTAGTTATCTTTCTGAAATTAGAGTAAAAATTGTTAAACATATAAATACAAATAAACATGGTATGGAAACATCTACGATTCTATGTTTATACTCAATCTCCGGCTTAAGAAGAGACTTTCTTAGGTGGCATTTGATATGGGTGGGCACAAGAGAGAGAGATCAAGAGAAATGGTGCTGGAACAGCTCTCGTGTCTGTGTAATCAGATTTGATGGCTTGTCCCTGTTATTTCTGCACTCAGCTCAGAAGCCCTGCCTGGAGAAAATAGCAAAATACTGTCTCAAAAAGGAACAAGCATTCATCTCTCATCCCACAGAGGAAACAGTTCTGAGAAATAAATGGCTTTTCCCACCGAAGGTGACCAGATGCAGCCAGAAAACCTAAAGAGGGACAAGATAGAGATGAAATTGACAATTTTCAGATAACTTTCATTTAAAGAAAATTAATGACTTATTTATTTTCATTTCACATGCATTGGTGTTTTAACTGAATGTATGTCTGTGTGAGGGTATTAGATCCCCTGGAGTTACAGACAGTTCTGAGCTGGGAATTGAACCCAGGTCTTCTGAAAAAGCAGTCATTGCTCTTAAATGCTGAGCCATCTCTCCACCCCAAATTTCTAAGAAAATAATGTACAATTTCTCTTGTGTTATTTTACCTTGTGCTAAAGTATATTTGTTCAGTACATTTGGAGACTTATAAATTTCATTTATTTCAATTTTCTGTCTTCCCAGTATGTCTTATTTGAATCTCAGTTCAATACCAAAACGTTTCACAATTTTCTATAGTTAATCTGTTCTTAGTTTAAACCACTAGCCGCAATTCGTTTATGTAAACGGTTAAAGAGTTTCCATAGTGAAAGGTAAAGTCCCCAAAGAGGACTTTACCTTGCCCTGTAAGAGAAGTCCCTCAGTGAAGCGTTTATCCAATTATTATTTATCAATTAAAACACTGGGAGTCAAATAGTGGGGTAAGAGCTGAATGATCAGAGAATCAGCAGAGCAGCCACCAGTGACCTCCTATCTCTTCTGTTCCTCGGAGATCCTCTCTCTGCTCCGCCTTACTACTTCCTGTCCCTTTTCTGTCCTCAGTCCTCCAAAACCTCTATGGTTAATTTTAGTCAGCTAGTGGCTAGCACCAGCCTCTGACTCCAAGCAAGCTTTATTGTCAGAATATAACCAAAATATATTACAACACTTCAGGACAATGATTCAGGAGGAAACCTACTTACCATTTATCTGGCTAACCATTGTTCCAATTCTAGAACTTACTTCTACACAGTGCCAAATATTAAAACCAACTCTGGAGAAAGTATCATTTTATAATAGATTGAGCCCCTACAGTTTACCTTTCTGCAGTCCTTATATGGAGATTCTATAGAAGTGTGTCCTCAGAACCAGTAGATAGCCATGATCACATCTGTCAAACTGATCCTGTGACTAACACTTCGCTTAAAACTAACCTGACTGGCTTCAAACCAGAATATTTATTTTGGTTTGCTTTTTCTTAGCGCTGTAGAGTTTGAACTGAGGTGGGTGTATGCAAAATGCCCACATGCAATTTGTGTATTTAAACATCAGGTTGGCGTGTGCTGTTGCACAGAGTCCCTTGAAACAGAGAGCAAGAATGCAATCGTGTCTTAGCTGGAGGATGCTGGCTCCCTATTACCAGCTGACTCATATCCAACTGCCACAGCCGTGGCAAGTGGACACCTGGACACACACTCTCCAGAACCAGCTGAAGGTAGCATATAGAAAGAACCCTTGTAAACCGGGCAGGGTGACACATACCTGTAACCTCGGCACTTGGGAGCTGGATGCAAGAGCATCAGGAGTTCAAGGTCACGTCAACTACACAGCAAGTTGAGGCTAGCCTGAGATATTTGAGACACATCAGAGAGAGGTGGGATGGGACAGTGTTGAAGAGAAACTTGAGCTGTTAATTAATCAAAATCATATAGTCTAAAGGGAATCACTTTCTGACTATAGAATCTGATTTAAAAAAAAAACAAAAAACAAAAAACAAAAAACAAAACAAACAAACAAACAAAAAAAACTGTGCTACCTAAGCAGTCCAAAAGGTTTCTTGACTATATAGGGAAAAAAAAAGGACTCAGTAGTCTAAACTCACCAATTTCTATAAAAACAGAAACAAAGCTTACTAAAATTTTTAAGACATAAATGGTGACTAAAGAACTATATAATGATCAAAAAATCTACAGTGTGAGGAAACTTGTGTCTCTGAACAGACCCAGCAGAAAGAGCCCAATGGAGTCGCTGAAATCATCTCTTCATGATTCCAGTAGATTCATCCCAGAAGCAAAGCAGGTGAGAAAGCATGTTGTTCCTCTATGCCAGACAGTGGTAACTGAATAACAAAGCAAACCATGGAACAATCTAGCTATTCCAATGACTGAAACATCTAGATCATTCCACCCAGGGAGCTGTCCAAATGATGTCATAGTACCTGGCATCCAGCTGGCTTCAAAACCTCTGTCTAAACAAGAGAGCTTCGACTAACATTGACTCAGATAATGGGTCTGTAGCTTCTGATAAAGACAAGCCAACAACAAAGCAACTCTGAGTGTCATTGATGGGGTGTCAGTTGGAGACTTTCATGTTTGAACAGACAGAGTCTAGATTTACAAAAGCCCTGGTGGGCACAGTGTCACTGATCATCACAGATAGCTTTAAAAAAATCAGTTGCTGGGCAGCGGTGGCACATGCCTTTAATCCCAGCACTCAGGAGGCAGAGCCAGGTGGATCTCTGTGAGTTCCAGGAAAAAGGCCCAAAGCTACACAGAGAACCCTGTCTCGAAAATCAAAAACAAAAACAAAAAAAAATCAGTTAATGTTTTAATACATTTATATTAGTTATACAACAATATTTTAATTTGCCAAATTAATAAATAGTTATCAAGCACCCATTATTTTCTCACAGTGCTTACTCATGTCTTACTTTTCTGTTGCTGTGATAAGACACCATCCATGATGATGGCAGTTTATAAAGGAAAGTGCTTATTTGGGGCTTCTAGTTTCAAAGGGTTATAGTCCATGACCATCATGGTAGGAAGCATGGCCACAGGCAGGATACATGGTGCTGGGGTTGGAACAGTAGTTGAGAGCTTACAATGGATTTACAAGCTTGGGGCCGAGAGATCAACTGCGAATAGAAACCTCAAAGCCCACTCCAGGGACACTCCTCCTCCAACAGGGCCACACCTCCTCCATCAGGGCCACACCCCCTCTAACAGGGACACACCTCCTCCAACAGGAACACACTCCCTCCAACAGGGACACACCTCCTCCAACAGGGACACACCTCCTCCAACAGGGACACACCTCCTCCAACAGGGACACATCTCCTAATCTTAACTGGCTTAGGCCACCAACTGAAACCAAATATTTAAATATAGGAGCCTATGGGGGGCTATTTTCATTCAAGCTACAACAGGGTCCTTGCTCAGAGAGAACCTAAACCATTCTCAAAAAGCCATAGAAAATAATCTAAGAATATCATAAGATAATGTTCCACAGATAAAGCACACAGAAGACACAGCAATAGTTCCCAGAAGGCTGACACAGTGATATTTAAAGAGTCACACAGAGACATGAAACCTGGGAGTGTGTGCAACAGGAAAATTTTCAGATTCATAAATAGGGTAGAAGGTACACCTGAGTGTGATGACGAACAAAGAGATATTGAGGAAGCAAGAATATCCCAGTTTTGATCTGGAGCAGGCAGAGATGGGTTAAGAACAGGCTCTCTCTTCCACAGCTTCATTTTATCCCAACAGGCTGTGATAGCTGACTTCTGAGGACCACCTTGCTCTCTGTCTTGAAGAGCCTCTGAGAACTCACATCTGGGCAGCAGGAATTTTGAATGACTTGCTTTCACTGAAAGGATGAAAGTGAGCAAATGCAGTGGAAGATTTCTCCTAACAGGAAGACTTTTATCAGATTTCATCGTTGTCATATGGGGTGACTATATAGAAAAACACTCTTTTGATTAAGAAAGGCATGCCAACATGTACAAGGATGAAAGGTTATGGTGTTCCAGATATTTCAACAAAGCCATGTGTATGTAATGTTGTTAGCAATGATTGACAAATGACTAATAATAATTCATGTCTATAAAATCATACCAATAACAAGCTCACTGAGAAAGACATCAGGAGGAAAAAAATCCAATTCACAATAGTTCAAAAGCAATCCATGAATAAACCTAATTGAGAGGTAAAAGACCTCCACTGTGAAAACGTTGAAATAATGGAGAAAGCAATTGAAGAAGGCAGTAGGACGTGGAAAGACCTCCCGTGCTCAGGGAGAGGATGACAACGTTGTGAAAATGGCTGTCTTAGAGAAAGCCATCTACAGATCCAGGGCAATCCCATGAAAATCTCAGTAACACTCATCACACAACACGAGAAACCAATCCTAAAATATATATGGAATCTAAAAGGAAGCCAAATAGCCAAAGGAAAAAAAAATCCTTAGCAAAAAAATAAAAGTAAAAAAATAAAAATAAATCAATGCTGAAGCTACCAGAATACCCAACCTCAAATTATGTTACAGAGCCATAGTAACAAAAACACATGATACCAGCACAAAAACAAACATGTAGAGAGGTAAAATAGAGAGAGAGCCAAAGACTCAATTTGCACAGTTTAGCCATCTAATTGTCCCAAACTTGTCAAAAATATACATTGGCAAACAAACAAACAAAAACCCTTGTAGCCGGGCAGTGGTGGCACATGCCTGTAATCCCAGCACTTGGGAGGCAGAGGCAGGCGGATCTCTGTGAGTATGAGGCCAACCTGGTCTACAGAGCTAGTCCAGGACAGGCTCCAAAGCTACACAGAGAAACTCTGTCTTGAAAAACAAAAAACAAACAAACAAACAAAAATAAAAAACAAAAACAAAAAAAACTTGTAATAAATAGTGCGGGGGAAACTGATTTCCACATGCAAAAGAGTAATTAGAACTATGTTTCTTACCTTGCACAAAAATTAATTCAAAATGAATCAAAGAGGTTGGGTATGATAGCACATGACTTTAATTCCAGCACTCAAGAAGGCAGAGGTAGGCAGGTCTCTGTGAATTTGAGTTTAGCCTGGTCTACACAGAAAATAATCCCAATAATTCACAAATATGGTTACATGAAATTAAGGAGATTCTGTACTCCAAAGAGAACAATCACCAGGTTGAAGAGATAGTCTACAGAAAGGTGGAAAAAATCTTTGCCAACTGTACATCAGACAGGGACAAATACTCAGGATATATCAAGACTTTCAAAAATTAAAACCAAAAATATCAAACCAATAAATGGGCTGATGAACTGAATAATATATTCTCAAAGAAGAAATATGAATGGTCAATAAGTACTTGAAAAAGTGTTCATCATCCTTAACCATCAGGGAAACATGAAATTTGGGGTTCTATCTTACCCCAATCAGATGGCTATCATGCAAAAAAAAAAAAAAAATGCACCAGGCGTAGTGAAGCACACCTTTAACCCCAAAGACACTTTAAGCCAGTCTGGTTCAGAGTGAGTTCTAGGACAGCCAGGGCCAACAACATAACAACAATAGCAATAATAATAATAATATAATAGTAGTAGTAGTAATAATAATAATAATAATAATAATAATAATAAATGCTGTCAAGAATGTGGAGGACACTCCCTGGTTGTCTAGTGGTTAGGATTCAGTGCTCTCACCACAGCGGCCTGAGTTCGATTCCTGATCAGGGAAGACGTTCTTCTTGGCTGAGTGGTGGTGGCGCACACCTTAATCCCAGCACTTGGGAGGCAGAGGCAGGAGGATCTCTGGGAGTTCGAGGCCATCCTGGTCTACAGAGTGAGATTAAAAAAAAAAAAAAAAAAAGAAAAGAAAAGAAAAAAAAAGTAGAGGAATGAGAACGTTTATTTTTTATTGTTGGTGGAAATAGCCTATGGAAAATTAGTTTGCAAATTCTTCAAAAAGCTGAAAACAAAGGCTAGCCTCCTGTCTCAATGGGTAACAGCACTTGCCACCAAGCCTGACAACTTGCCTTCAACCCATTGGATCCACATGGGGAAAAAAAAAAAAAAAACAGACTCCTGCAAGATGTATCTGATCTCCGTTCATACCTCCTCATGCGTGCACACATGCACATACACACACAGCAATTTTAAATTTGTTTACAGTTAAAATTGGAAGCCGGGTGGTGGTGGTGCACACCTTTAATCCCAGCACTCGGGAGGCAGAGCCAGGCGGATCTCTGTGAGTTCGAGGCCAGCCTGGGCTACCAAGTCAGATCCAGAAAGGCTCAAAGCTACACAGAGAAACCCTGTCTCAAAAAAACGGAAAAAAAAAATTAAAATTGGAAACCCAAACAAACAAAAATAACAACAACAACAAAATGCAAAAGGAATTCAGGGATGCTGAGCACTTAGTAATCTATAAACAAAATAAGAGGTTAGAACATTAGAGAAATTAGTACCATGTAAATTAGTACTATGTCCCGGAGTCATTGAAAAAGTGACCTAAAAAACTGAGTCAATGGGCTACGTAGCAAACTGGGCTTGCAAATTCCTTTATATCTCCACTCAGTTCTCACCAGCTGCACACCCTCCTACACCTTCCCCCTGCATCTGTGCTCTGGAGCTTAGAGAGCCTTGTGCTAGGCAGCAACAGTGTATCTGCAGACCTGCCTGCCTCAGGACTTCTGGAGTTTATAACAATGAAAAGAATTCCTTCATTCAACTGGATTTTTTAATATTTATTGTTACTCTTCAGTGTATATATATGCACGGTGTGTGTGTGTGTGTGTGTGTGTGTCTGTGTCTGTGTGTGTGTCTGTGTGTGTGTCTGTGTCTGTGTGTGTCTGTGTCTGTGTGGTGTTCACACATGCATGTGTGCACACACTAATGGAGGCAAGAAATGGCTGTTGGATCCCCTGGAACTGAAGTTACAGATAGTTGTGAGCTGCCCTGTGAATGTGTTCCCTGCACACACATCGTACACAAACATACACTCAGGCACACACACCTATACATAAAGCTAAATAAATAAATATCTTTTAAAATAATATGGAGTTTGTTCTTTCACTTGGTCAACAAATATTGATCAAGTGGCCATTCTGTGTCCATTCTTATGCTAAAATGTGTAAATAAACACTATCACCATGACTTTCAAAAACCAGACTTTCTTCACAATGAGCCAAGGAAGAACATGATTCTCTTCACAAACAGGAGAGAATGCTCAGCAACCAGAGGTGAGGCATGGCAGCTGCTGGAGGACCTTTTTTGCTGGGTTTTTGTTTGTAAGACAGGATATCACTGTGTAGCCCTGGCTTTCCTGGAACTCCATATGTAGGCCAGGCTGGACTTGAACTCCTGCCTCTGCCTCTTGAGTGCTAGGATAAGTGGAGTATACCACCATGCCCAGCTTCTCGGAGCACCTTAACTGAAGCTTAAGAAAGGAAGTGTGTAGGGTTGCAGATGGCAGCAGCAACAGCAACATGCAGTCACTGTAAACATCTGGGTACAGAGGGTTGCAAAGGCCTTTTAAACACTTCCCCTCCTCATCTGGGTACAGAGAATTGCATGGTCCTTTTCTAGACACTTTCACTTAATTCATTTCTTTATTTAATCTCCAACACCACCCTGAGATGTACCTGAGCAAACACACTTCAAAACTCGGTTTAGAATTTACAAAATGAAGGCACACGAGGGTCACCTGGCTGGCTTTTCTTTGCTTAGGATGATAGTGGTGGGAAAACAGCAGGACTCCATGTCCCGGGTTCCTAGAAACACAGCAGTGACTGTGGCTGCTTGGAGCCCAGTTGAAGAACTCAGCTCAGTTTTCCTGCAGGCCATGACTCGGACTCACTTGTCTCCTTCAAAGAAGAGGCTGCTGTACAAATGCAGCCTGTGGCTTATTCACAATAAGTGATTTTTGTTTTCACTTCTTTGTTCTGTCTTTAATGGATTCTAATTCCTGTTGTTGGAGGATATATTTTATCCTGGAGCACTCTTATGGAGTTTATTGTACTTATAGCGGAACATCTGTGATCTCTTTGGGATTATTTGTTATTCCCAGTGTCACGCATGACTCTTGCTTTCTGAATGCTTGTCTAGGTCTCCATGTCATTAAAGAAACTTAAAGGGTTTCCACCCACTGATGGAGCTACAGAAAAAGGCCCAAAGCATGGGATAAAGTAGATTTATTTATTTCCTTCAGAGGCAGAGGCAGAGTGAGCTGCCAGTCTGGTCCACAGTCATCCATTTGGGAATTTTTTGTTTGTTTGTTTTTCGAAACAGGATTTCTCTGTGTAGCTTTGTGCCTTTCCTAGATCTCACTCTGTAGACCAGGCTGGCCTCGAACTCACAAAGATCCGCCTGCCTCTGCCTCCGGAGTGCTAGGACAAAAGGCGTGTGCCACCACTGCCCAGCTGGGAATTCTTAGGAGGCAGTTGCTACATGCCTGACACAGTATTAGAATCATTAAGAAAGACCTAAGTTCAACCTTGGTCCTGAGCAAGCTCACAGAAGAACAAAGCTATCTTTGTATGCATACCAACAGCTGGGAAAATTAAAATCAAACAAAACAAACCAAAACCCCCTTCAACACACTTAGTGGTGGGTCTGCTGTGTACTTGTTCATTGGTAAATTATAATCCCAGCACTTAGGAAGCAGGAGGAAAATAAACTTGAGGTCACCCTGGGCTACCTTGTGAGATCCTGTTAGAAAGCAGCAAAGAATGAGGGGATGGGGCCAGAAGCCATCTCCACTCAATATTATAATAACTCAAAAGCAGGTTGAGTTATCTCACACAGTCCTTTAGTTATCTCACACAGTCCTTTAATCATTGTGAAGTCTCAGCATTCCATTTCATGGAGGCAAAAGTGGAGTCAGTTTCTCAAGACCACAAGATAAATAACCAAGACTCATAAGACACAGATCTTCAACCCCAAGATTTAGACTCTCCACGAAGGGGTTAAAGAAGCTTACTAGAACAATTTGGGATTAATGGTATTTCCCTTTTTGTAAGTAGATCGCTTTCAGATGAAAACAATATTGTTGACTTGGATGGTGTTTCATGGTAGGAAGATGACCAGCCGGCTGCCATTCTGTAGTCAGGCGTGGGAAGTTAGGGGAGAACTGTGAAGGAAGTTGTACAGACAGCCTAAACAGCCTGCTTAAGGAACAGGGGGAGAAGAAAGGCTTATTCACCGTGCCTCCAGGAGCATTCATCTGAAAAGGATAAACTAAGAGCAAGGAGCTAGTGGCACACACCTTTAATCCCAGCCCTTGGGCGGATCTCTGAGTTCAAGGGCAGCTTGGTGTACAGAGCACATTCCAGGATAGCCAGGGCTGCACAGAGAAACACTGTCTTGAAAAACAAACACAAATACACAAAAAGGAATAAATGAAAGAAAGAATAAAGCAAGAGAACTTGGCTGGGCTTTTACCATTAACTATTTTCACCTCCTTGTTTCTCTCACTGAAGACAGAGGGTCCCCAGCCTGTATTCTGGGGGTACCTCTAGAAATATAAGCATCTATGTTTAGTAAACATCTGACTAATGAAAACGCAGGCAGACTTTTTTTGTTTTCTTGAGACAGGGTTTCTCTGTGTAGCCTTGGCTGTCCTGGAACTCATAGAGATCCACCTGCCTCTGCCTCCCTAGTGCAGAGTAAGACATTTTGTCTCTTGCACACAATCTATGTATGTGCAGTATGGTCTTTGTTAGTTCTGTACGTGTGCAGCTTGGGGTCCTGTGTCTTCTTACATCTAACATCATCAGCTGGCACTAGCCACTACATACCCATTGCGTGGTCACGCAATCCCCGCCTTAAAAAGCCGGATGCAGCCTCTCTCTCTCTCTCTCTCTCTCTCTCTCTCTCTCTCTCTCTCTCTCTCTTCTCTCTCTGCTCCCGCCATCTTTCTTTCTCTCCAGGCCTGGCTCTCCTCCCTCCTATCCCCTCCTTCTTTCTAATAAAGCTCTTCATAACTCTGGTAGTCATGGCCGTGGCCCGTGACTTTTCCGCCGGTAACCAGCGCTGCCACCAGTGCCGTTTATCATACTATCAGCCTTCTCTCAGTTGCTAGTTTTCTTTTGTCCTTTCCAGTGTATATCTAGCTGAGCGGTAAATGAATCAAGCATTAGGACCTTTAAAAGTCCACAGTTCTGCTGAAGCAAACCAGACTTACTCCCAAGAAAGGAGCCAAACACCACTAACTAAAACGAATGCCAAGAACTAAATTTACACAACATCATACTACCTAATCTGAGTGTTACCATTTGTCCACAGCGCTCAGATGTATTCTCCTATCCATGTATTAACCAGGCCCAACCCTGCTTAGCTTCCAAGATTAGATGAGATGGGGTGCATTCAGGGTGCTGTGGCTTAGATGTATTCTCAACACATTTCAGAATGCTTTGATTACAGACTTCCCGGCAGCACCATTGTTTCCATGCACAAAAGGAACCAGAGCAAAAGAAACTGCACAGTTTCCTTAACATATTTTAGCCAAGCTTGGGGCTCCCACTCCATCCGGAGGTACCAGTATTCTGAAGGAAGTAGTACATGCTAGGGCAACATATCCCCCAGTATTGCTCCCATACCATCCCTCAGACTCAGATTTGAGTCTAGATCCTATCAAAGACTGAAGCCAGCTGCCCCCAGTAAGAACAAGTCTTCCCTTTGACATCAGTGACAAGTATACATTCTAAATGAGTGGGCACCTAGCATCCTCAACATCCACGTAATTCTCCTCTCTGTCTCTTTCATACACATCTGGAGCAAACTGCTTGCCAGGAGACCACGGAGGTGAAAACCCTGCGTGTGAAAAACCCAGCATGTGAAAAACCCTGCTTTCAGCTAAGATCTCTTTAGGGCATAAGAACTCCATTTTTTTCCCCTCTCCCCAGGCTAAGCTTTGAGCTGGGCCCCCAGGAAGGGAGGCTTCCACAGCTGCTTCCTTCATCCTCAGCCTTCCTTAGGAAGCAGTTAGGGGGTCCGACATCTTTGAGTTGCCATCCCAGCTCAGTTATCCACCTTCATTTTTGTATTGATCGCCTCTGAATATTACACCTTAGATCCACCTGGGATCCCAAACTACCCAGATATCTGGAGGAGAGTTTAGACACACGTACAGTCACCTACTTCCTCCCCAGCCTCAACTTCAAACATTACAGTCAAGACTTGCAGTAAGAAGGAGGCAGAGAGAGAAGTCAGGGTTGGGGTGGGGTGGGGGAAGAGAAATCGAAAAGAATGAAATGTGAAAGGCTGACTGTCATCTCACAGTACCGGGGATCCTGTGAGACTCACCACCAGAGGCGCTGAGGTCAGATCTGAACACCTGCCCACACAATATACACTGGGGAAATCAGAAAACAAACAAAATGTTCAGACCAGATTACACAGTTGAGCTTCAGAACCATATGGCCTGCTAATAATGGGAGCCATTTATTTATTGCTCAATACATAGAGTTTGGGTGTGGCATATCCTATTTTTTTTTAAAATTCATTGGAGAGGGGTTGGATTGTTTTATAAATGGTAGGACTCAGCCAGAGAAGTTCCACAATAGCAATCTAGTAAGCACCCAAACTTCTTAGTCCTAACTCCAAAGGCCATGTTCTTAGCTACTGTGACATTTCCCTCCAACCTGTACTACAATGCTAAAACATTTCGACCAAAATGTTTATCTGGACTTTAAAATAATTATCTTCAATACACTTGATACAAACACAAAGAATCATAGTCTTTTTAAAGATGTTACCTAATTGATCTGTTCAGTGTATTATCATCTGAGTCAATGATTACAAGAATTGCATCATTTCTGATTAAGGCAGCCCTCGCTCGCATTTACTCAATATTTATCCAGCAAACATTTGAGTAACAGGCCTCGCTTATGCTTGGCTCTGAGAATCTGGTTGTGAAATTATCACAATCTATTGTTCCCAGGGAGCACACAAGCCGGTGGAGAAGGCAGACTTGCCGAAGAAACCTACATAAGCTGGAGTCTAAAGTGCACTGAGCAAAAGAGAGAGCTGTTCCCTGTGTGGGGGCAAAGAGAAAATGGGTCCTAGGGAAACTCGGTTTTAAAGCTGAGGAAGGGTTCACAAAGCTGTGAACAGGAAGGAGAAGGGAACGAGCAGGCTCCACTAAGCTCTCAGGAGGACCAAGGAGGTAGATGTGAGGAAGTGTCGGGGTCTTTGTGAACCTCATCTCCTACTCTGTAGCATTTTAGCCTTTGTTTTCTAGCACAACAAACATGGCTGTGCCTACATGAGGCAAGGGTTTCCAGCTGCACTGTGTTCTTTGGCTCCAAGTCTTGTTCCTATCTGTTTTATTTGTCTAGAGTACACAAAGGATGTGAAAGGTATGGTGGGAACTTCTCCAGGTGAGTCCATTAAGTGCCTAAAGACGGCCTTTGTCTAGAAGTCTCCTTTAAATAAGGTAATAGAAAGGAAACTTGAAACAAAGGTTTAATGAAATAAAGAAAATAGAAAAAAGAAAAAGGTAATTCTCAACTAAGACATAATAGTAACTCAAGTAAAACAAACGTTTTTCATCTTAATACATTCGGACTTTTATTCGGTAGTCAGTTGTGCCTCTTTTTGTTTGTTTGTTTGTTTGTTTGTTTTGTTTTGTTTTTCCAGAAAAGTTCTTGTTGAATAGTCCTAGCTGGCTGAAACTTACTACGGAGATCAGACTGAATTTGACCTTGTAACTATCCCTCTGCCTCCTCCTCCCAATGACTAAGACAAGAGTCTCATGTCACAGCTGAATAACCATAGTTCTTGAATACTACTGTCTCAGAAATAGTAATATATACCTCTTTATCATTATGAAATATCAAGTCTGTAAACCAACAAAGCTTTCAATCCATTTATTTTCTTTCTCTTTAATCTTTAAACAACTGTATATGTATGAGTATTTGGCCTGTATGTATGTCTGGACACCACATGCATGTAGTGCTCAGGAGGGCAAAGGAAGGTATTGGGTGCCCTGGGACTGAAGTGTCGACAGTGACTGTGAACCACCATACAGTGTTGGGAGTTTAACCTGGGTGGGACTCTGGAAAAATACACAGTGCTCTTCACTGCAGTACCATCTCCTCATTTCTTTTCTTTTTTTTCCTATGTGGATCATTCACCAAAAAAGGGAAAGATTCATACTGACTAGCTGTGGTAAACTATAACAATAATTCAAATGTCTAATTAAAATTGCATATGTAAGTTAAAGATGGCAAAAACTAGAGAAATATGTTTTAGTTATAGTTTATCCCATAGTGGTTCATATGCTAGAAAGTTGAGGTGCAAAATAACAGCATTGAGAGGTAGGTGGGGGATGGAGAGGGGGCTTAGCGGGAGGTAATTGTGTAATGAAGACTCCCTCTCTGGAAGGACTGATGCTCTTGGAAATGGGTTAGGTCTCTCAGACTGGAATACTTGAAATCAGTCTGCATGTGATTCCGCCACACAACACTTGGCACTCCTGCATGGGTCCCTACTAGGTACCTTCTGCTGTGGTGGAGATATGTCCCTTGCCAGAAGCTGAACACGTAGTCCTGCCTGAACCTTGCCCTTTCACCCTCCAAAACTGAGATGAGACCACCATGACCAAAAACAGCCTGGGAGAACGGGTTTATTTTGCTTACACTTCCCTATCAGTCCATTATGAAGGAAGTTGGGGCTGGAACCCAACAGCAGGAGTTTATGCAGAAACCATGGAGGAATCTATGAATGGTGTGTTTTAAATTGTTACTGGTATGCTCCCCAAGGCTTGCTCAGCCTGCTTTCTTACAGAATCCACAGATGTCTCCATGCACAATGGGTTGGGCCCTCCCATATCAATCACTAATTAAAGAAATGCCCTACAGGCTTGCCTACAACCTGACCTTATCGAGGAATTTTCTCAATAGAGGTTACCTTTTCTCAGGAAACTCTAGATTATGTCAAGTTGACATGAAGACTAGCCAACACAACATCTTTTCTTTCTTCCTTTCTTTCCTTTTAAAAACATGAGAGAAAAAAAAAAAAAACACTTACATTTGGATAGACGTGACAATAATTATTCTTTACTTGAAAGAAAACATTAATCTCTACATTACATCTAAGCTGCTATTTTTACAACAGGATATTTGCAAATATCTTCGGGGTGAAAGAAAAACTTGACATTCAGTAATCTCCGGGTTTGAAAACATTCTGGAGGCTACAAAATATATACAGAAATACTTTAAAAGAAACAAACAAATTGGCAAGATGGCTGAACCAAAGCTAAAGGCTGAGCTCCGATCCTTGAAACTCACATAGTGGGAGGAGAGAATTCACTCCTGAAAGCTGACCTCACACCTGATCTGTGCTACACACAGCAACACACACAGAGATACACAGGCCCCAAATAAGTAAGTTGTTTTAAACTTTTTTTTAAGAAAATATATATCCAAAAATAAAATAAAATTATTAAATGCATATGCCAAATGTTATATGAGGCCAATAGGGCAATGCCAACACTAATAAAAAGGTGTTTGCAATGGCAATTAGCAATAACTAAAAAAATCTACCTAAAAACAAATCCTATTGGATATGACAAATACATTGCATTCATTCAAGAATACAAGCCCACTGCAAACCAAAGGAAACACACTTGGTACTAAATTTAATTTTAAAATGTACTGTTTATTAAATTCCAAAATGATTCCTTTCACACAAATGGCAGTTATGTTATTTTGATGCACTTTTATTTTCTTACTGATGTGATTATCACTGAGACAGGATCTTGCTTAGAGCCAACGCACAGCTGATCTTTCCGCTCCAGCTTCCCAGGAAGTAGGGATTCCAGGTAGCCACCCCCACACCAAGCTTACAGATTATTTCATAAGACAAAATTTTTTTTTTTTTTTTTGGTTTTTCAAGACAGGGTTTCTTTGTGTAGCTATGCGCCTTTCCTGGATCTCGCTCTGTAGACCAGGCTGGCCTAGAACTCATAGAGATCCACCTGCCTCTGCCTCCTGAGCTCTGTGATTAAAGGCATGTGCCATCACCACCCAGCAAGACAAAAATTTTATATATTAGTTAAATAATGTTTCTTTAAGATCGGGCCACTGATTAAATCAATGACTTCTTTTAGTCTATTTCCTTAAAGTTCTGTGTTCATGATTATAATCTCTTAAATATAATTTCCATCATGTTCTTAACTTTTTTGTTTCATTCAAATACATGAGGAATTTTCACTGATCTCTGACACTATTTTTTTTTTAACAACAGACAGTTTTTCCAAATGACAGGCTTTTATTTCTACAATACAGAAAATTGCTATGTAGCACAGGCTAGCCTGAATGTTTTGATCCACCTGCCTCTGTCTCCCATTATATGGATCTTTGGCTTTCCTGGGCTCCCGCATTCAAGATGGCAGATAGTGAGAATTCTAAACCTTTACAGTTACAGAGGCAATTGTTCAAAACAAACTCACACTCCACAACCTGCTAAATCCAACAATGGCCCCACCCCTGCCTCAAGAGTCCAGGTCTAGATTCTAGTGAGAGTTGACACTGGCATTGATTTGTTTCGTTCCTCTGTCAGGAACATGGCAAGTGTTAGCGCAGGGAATAAAGGGGCTTCAGAACTGTGGGCCCCTCAAAAGAGGGGGGCAAAGTCAGGTGAATGCAGAAAATTACATATGTGTACTGAAAATAACCTGTGAGAACCAGCTCCCGACAGACCATTTGAAAAAGCTCAAGTCACTCAGAGGTCTATTTCTCCATTCCATTTATATATCATATTTAACATGCCATTCATTTAGCAGATGTATATTGAGATATAGTACATACTCAGGCATATGTTAGGTCTAGAAAAATATAACACATTCCTAGGAGGCCTTCAATGTAGGGAGGAAGCTAGACAGTTAACTCAGTAAGGAAAAAAAACCAGCCAGCACCCCATCCATGGTCACAGTCTATGCACAGTGATGAACAGCAAAGAATGAAGAGAGTCTGTGGTGGCCAGGCTAGCTGATTGAGAGGTCTGGAGGTGGGAAAATATAAAGCAGCTCTGAAGGAAGTCCTCAGATTAGCCAGATGAACCAGAAGAAGAGTGAGAACCGCCAGAGGGGAGGCATAGAGAGGAAGGAGCTGAAAAAAAAATTTAGGGGAATTTGTGGCAGAGCAAAGCAGCATCAAGCCTGTGGATGCAGCGGGAAGCCTGTACAGGAGCACTCCACGGGCCATACCGTGGAGATGGACTTCGCTGTGAAGTCTGCAGGAGCCACAGGGGAGGTTAGTTACGTTGACCTTAGTTAGCACCAGATTGACATCTTCAAAACTTGATTTGTGCTGTGTTGTGGGAGCTGGTTTGAGCAGACTAGGGAATGGTGGCAATGTGGTCAGTTAGTGAGGAGACCAGGACAGTGGCGAGGAGCTAATACATTTTAGAAACTTTGCAAAGTTGACTCCAAGGCATCCTGTGAAACTCCATGACTTTTGTCCTAAAGAGAAAAGAGGGCGACAATAGCCTAGGACGATTGCAAGCTCTGGCTGAAGAAATTAGCACAAAATTAAAACAACAGGACTCACGTCTTAGATGTTTTCCATTTACCATGCACTGAAGTTGATGCGTATATCCATAAACTAATTTATAATAATGACCTCATGACATAGTTAGGCAGACTTGGTGTTTGATTTGTGTTCCACTTATTTACCTGTTTCTGTGTATGTGTGGGTGTGTTGTGGCATGTATGGAGAGGACAGAAGATGGCTAATGGGAATCAGTTCTCTTCTACCATATAGTTCCAAAGACACAACTCACTTTGTCAGGTTTGACACCGAGCACCTTAGCCACTGTGCCATCTCACTGGTCCTAAGCAGCACATCAGAATGAAAAGTATTTTGGTGCTGGCCTATAATCACAGCCAAAGATTGAGACTACATAAAAGACCTTGTTTCAAAAAATACAGAAACAAACAATAACAAATTAGATAGATGAGCTTTGAGAAGGTTAAAAAGACAGAGGAACACACAGAGGTAAGAGGTTAGTGAGCACTGATTCTAACCCAGGAGCCAATGGCATTGACTGAGGAGTGATCAATAGTATTGACAGCAGACCAGACAAGACACACTAGCAAATGTTTATTGTGTTTGGTAACAGGGCTACTGATGGTATGTAACCGTTAAAAAGATAACTAATGGGACCCACATGGTACCAGAGAGAACCAAGTCCATGTTCACCATGGTGCCTGTGCACACTCCTATGCACAAAATAGAATGTAACAGAATTAAAAAATAGAATTAAAAAAAAAACTATTCTTGGTGATATATCTTTAAAGTCCCATTTATTGATTGATTGTTGTTACTGTTGTTGTTTTTATTTTTATTTTTATTTTTATTTTTGTCTGTGTGTATACCACCAAAGGTGTGTGACGATCAAAGGACAGTATTTGCTATTCAGTTCTCTCTTTCTATCACTGTTTCCAGGGCTGGGCCTCAGATTGTCAGACTTACAGGACAAGCACTTTTACCCACTGAACCATTTTAACCCTATTTGCTCTTGGTTGAGACAGTCTCACTGAGGATGATGGCTGATACCTGTCCCCACGTCACTGAGACTGAGATGGGAATCAGAAGGGCTTGCATTAAATTCAAGTTCAGGCCTAGCCTATATAACAAGCTCTTGCCAGGTAGGGACAGAGTGACAGCCTGTCACAATAGATAAATAAATAAAATAAAGCTGAAAGGAAAACGTAAAGCTAGCATTATTTGATAGGAGAGGACAAGCCCTAATTACAAGGAAAACTGTTCTATTTCGTGACAATATTGATGCCTTTGCAATTACATATGTCACTGAGTCCGATGTGCTGAGAAATGCTTATCTTATGTAACATTTCAGAGCTTCAAGGCCTTGCTTTTGCCCTGTTGGAGACCAAACCTAGGGCCTTTCAAGTCCTAGGTGAGTACCAAGTTCCATGCCCAGCCGTATCAAGGAGATTTTCAAATGATGATAGATTTATTGATTGATTGATTGATTGATTGTCTGCTTTCTATTGATGTGAAAAAGACCATGATCAAAGCAACTTGGGAAGGAAAGGGCTTATTTCAGCTGACATGTCCAATCAGAGACATCATAAAAAGATGTGAAGGTGGGGACCTGGAGACAGGGCCTGAAGCAGGGGCTGTGAAATACTGCTTACTGCTTGCTCATCCTCCTTTCTTATACAACCCAGGGGAGTTACAGCCTTCGGTGGGCTGGACCCTTCCATATCAATCATTAATCAAGAAAATGCCACACAAACTTATCCTCACACCAATCTGGTGGCGGGGGGGGGGGGGCATTTTCTCAATTGAGGGTCCTTCTTCCCACATAACCTCAGCCTTTTTCAAGTCGACAAAAAACAAACAGCACAATAGGATTCATCCAAAGCCAACCAACAGGCAAGAAACTAAATCTGGGTTTCGGTAGCTTTAATCCTTACTTAACTTTAGTACTTACTAAGACTCATACTACTGTAGTCATAGACTCAAGCTCACTTCTCACCCTTTACAGAATAGTCCAAAAGGATGTCTTCCCACAGCACTCTGGGCATGCTGTATGTTAGCTGTCTTTATCATATATCACTCTGTCCTACCTTGATGAGAGTCCTAATTCTCCTCCATCCCCTATGGGGTGGCATCCTGGAGATGTGCCAAACTCTCTTGCCTCTCATCTCACCCTGTCACCTCGGCCAGCTTGTGAGATGGCTGAACAACACTGTCAGCCTCCGCTTTGCCATTTCTATGCCCTCTTGTGCCTTTCATTCCTCTGGAGACAGATGTTCACCCAGACCTCTGCAGAAGCTGCCAACATCTTCCCATCAAGGTCACAAACTCCGATGCTGCCCGAGCCGGCCCAGGCAGCCGCCTTCCCCCCTGCTAACACACACACACACACACACACACACACACACACACACACACACACACAGTCTCTCCACCCCTTTAACATGAAACCCTCTAGGGAGACTGAGACTGGGGCAAACTTTCACATTCAGACACATACTACTTGGCTCTGCCTTGGCACCAGAGCTTGTAACTGGCTATTCTTTTATCCAAGGCTCCCATGGGTGGTGGAGATTCCATAAAGAGCCACACTTCACACAGCAGCTCCCAGAGGTGGCTCAGCAACAGCCTAGAGGCAGTAATCAGAAGTGGCTTCCCAGAAGCCACTGGTCCCCTGAGCAACTCTATGGGCGGGCAGGGCTTACTTCTCATAAACACTATTGTGTTTACATTTTCTTGACTGTTTATTCGTCTGAATTTCTGAGAATTTTTCTTGTCAACCGTCTTATTTCTGTGACTTTTTTTTTTACTTGTTTACTTATCTAAAGACAAGGTTTTGCTACATAGCTTAGGCTGCCCTTGAACTCATCCTGCCTCATGCACCCAAGTGCTCAGATTACAATTACCACAACTATACCTGATTGATTTATTTGGCTATTTTTGAGGAGAGATGGAGTGGTCTTCTTTGGATATTTTTACATAGTGGAGCCCAGATACATAATAAGGATTTTGAGGACCAACCTTCAGCCAACTTAATAAAGCCAATGAGGAAGTGCCCAGAAGTAGCCTGACTTTAGGTGAGAGGAGACTTGTAGGTTGTCTCTTTCCAAACTCCCGTGAGACACAGCAATGACCTCTACAGCAGTCGAGAGGCACACAAAAGTTCGTACAGAGCCTGGAACAGTGAAAGCATGTATCACCCTCATGTTCTTCTTCTTCTTTTTTTTTTTAATCTTTTTTGAGACAGGTTTTTCTCCTGGCTGTCCTGGAACTCACTCTGGAGACCAGGCTGGCCTCCAACTCAGAGATCTGCCTGCTTCTGCCTCCCAGGTGTTAGCAGTAAAGGTGTGAGCTACAACTCTGCATGCCTCATGTTTTTCAAATCTTTATTGACTTTCTGAAGCCAATGAAGAGGTTTTCTTGTCCAGTCCTCGGCCAATCTAAGGTTAGCTCCAGAGGACCCGCTGCTTTTCTGGTTTGTCTATTTGGCACATCTCTGACAAGGCAGCTCCTCCACTGGGCTTGAGTTGGCCTGTGATTGATTTCTCACCAGCATTAACTGGTAGCCCCATGTGGAAGGCTTGGGATTCCTTGGTTCTCTTTCAAACTTCTTTGCACATTCCCTTTGCTTACCTATGCTCCCGTACCTCCTGCTACATGAAATGGAAAGTGTGCACACCCTGCCCTCCCTAGAGAGTAAAGTGTGCTTGCTCTCCCTCAAGAGTGTGAGCTGCAGCATCTCTGACTTCAGATTCAGAACTGGATCTTACCACTTTGTATACTCTCCTGGACTACTCAGTCCAGTCTAGAATATACCACAAAGCAGCAAGTGAGGAGATCTCTGCCCCAGGGGCTTAGAATGCATATCAGACAAAGGTCAGGGATTCCAAGAAGCCACATGACCTACAGACCACAGCTGGAGAGACTAACATTAGAAAGAAGCTGCTGGACATGTGACTGTCAGTTACCTTCTCCGTGAATCATAAGTAAAAAGAAAAGAAAAATGTTTATGAAAAGGAAAAATACATTCCCTAAAGCCCACAGCAGGATAAAATCAAACAAATCGTGACATTAGATCGAGCCTAAATCGAAACCAAAATCACTGAATTTAAGTTAGAAGCTGAAGTTGGGAATGGGGCGGGGCTGGAGAAGAGCTGATACTGTGCTTACCTGTCCTTTCTTTACATTACACTGCTCTGTCCCCACCCACCCCCACCCAAGGCCTGGAGGCATACACCTACAATCTCAGCATGAGGGATGTGGAGGCAAGAGAATCCAAAGTTTAAGGCCAGCCTTGGCTACATCATAAGTTCCAAGGTAGCCCAGGAGAGAGTAGACCTGCCCTAAGAAGGGAGGGAGGGAAGAAAGGAGAAAGGGTGTCCTAAACAAAAATAGCACAATCTTCTTTGAAGAGGGAAAGCAGGTGTTAGGCCCTCATTTTAAATAGACTTTAATATACTCTGGAAAGTCAAAAACTTACAGGCCTAATAGTTTCATATTTTCTTCTGTTTCGGTCATATAATTTCATTTTAACTGTTTTCATTCATAGGTAACAGTGCAGATACAAGATACTATGATAAATAAGGAAACACTAATGAAATAATAATAGAGCCATCGAACTGGTTTTGTGACACACTCCTGTAATCTGAGCATTTGGAAAGGCTGGGCCGAAGAGATAAAGACTCCAGAGTCATCTTTGGCTACAGAGCAAGATAAATGCCTGTGTGGGCTACCTGAGAACTTGCTCCTAAGAAGAAAAAAAGAGCCATCACATTTTACAGTAGTCCAGCAACAGTGGAAAATTCCATGGTAATTAAAAGGCATTTTCTGATTTTTTTTTTTTTTTTTTTTTGCCAGAGCTGAGGATCAAACCCAGGGCCTTGTGCTTGCTAGGCAAGCACTCTACCACTGAGCTAAATCCCCAACCCCAATATCTGTTTTTATAGATGAGAACTTCAGACTTATTTTTTTCCCTCTAATTTCAATTATCCCACACTTAAGCTGGGAAGGAAACTGAGTAGATACTTTATAAACACAGATAAAATGCCGGAGAGTAAATAACACCCTGTGAACACCCAGCAATTTAACAGCTAAGACCAGGGTAGGCATCTCAGCTCTGTGGGCTCCAAAGCTAGTAATTGCTTGGCTCTGTGTGTTGAAGGTTGGGCTAAAAGGGGAAGTGTCAGTTGGGATGGGCCCGTCCCCTGGCCCTAGCTAGCCTTCAGCCTCTCCCCTCCTCCTGCAATCTCCACAGGCCTTGATAGATTAGTCACAGTGGGGATGGTTTGCTTTCCCACAGTGGTGACAGCTCATTCCTGTTCTCTCTGCTGTCCTCTGGAGGAAAGCCATAACCACTTTCTAGCCTTTTCTCAGAATCATGAGGAAAGTGTGTTTCAAACAAGGCTTCTGTGACCCCTCTAAGGAACCGTAAGGAAGATTGTCCTTTCAGTGCCTTGGAAGTAATAGCCAGGCTGCTTCCTTTAGGAAAAGTCTAGAATTCACCATGACACCTCAGAGAACTGGAATGCTTGCCTAAGTGCTTCTAATACAAGGAAGTGCCCAAAGGTCACTCACTGTTCAGGACTGAATCGACTTCCCTTCCCCTGGAAGTCATCTGTTGGCCCAAAGAATGTTTGGAAATAGGGTTTTTACAGAGGTAATCAGATTAAAGTGAGGTCATTTGTGTAAACTTTACTCTAACGTGACTGGTGTCCTTACAGAAAGAGCATTTGAAACCCAGAGATGTAAAGAGGGTAAATCTCAGGAGCGACAGAGAATGAAGAGAAAATGGCCATCTATAAGCCAAGGTCCAGCCATCTATAAGCCAAGGTCCAGACATCTATAAGCCAAGGTCCGGACATCTTATAAGTCCAGATCCAGACATTGTAGTGGGTAGCCATTCCAGCTTTGACCTGGAAGCTCCAACGCCCATTGAGGCTTCAGTAACAGTCATGCCTACAAGGCGGGGCTGAGAGAGGACGCTGTAGACCTGGGTTCCAGATGTGTGGGCTCTCTTAGTTCCTGGACCCTGGATGCTGGAGGTAGACAGAGCAGAGTTCTCCAGAGAACACCCCTGGACTACACCACGCCTTTCCCAGACTCTGTAAACTATCCCTTCATTTGTAAGTTACCCCACAAAATAAACCTCCCTTTTAACTACGTGGAGTGGCCTTAATAATTTCACCAATAACACATCTATAAGCTAAGGTCTTGTAATCCCAGCACTCTGAAAGTAGAAGCAGGGAGATGAGCATGCCCAGGTCATCCTAGCTATGTAGTGGATTCAACACTAACTTGCTCTGCATAAGAGGACATCAACTCAAAAAAAAAATATTATCCTCACTAACTCTATGGATCTTAGTGAAGGGCTGGGGCTGAGAGACAGCAAAGATCTCTCTTGGTCATGGTCAGTGTAGGTGTTCAAACTGGGCCCTGTCTCCTGATGCTCAGTGCAATGGGCTTCCATCACCCTTAGTAAGACTACTATCAGTAAGTCACAGAGAATGGCAACATAAGAGTTACTAAGCTTTCTGCCATTGTGGGTACCAAGTGCAGCCACACCTAAGACTCCATCACCATGACTGTGGCGGTGTGAATAGAATAACCCCCATTGGCTCATAGATTTGAATGCTTGGTCACCAAGGAGTGACACTATTAGGAGGTGTGGCCTTGTTATAGTAGGTGTGGCCTTGTTGGAGGAAGTGTGTCACTGGGGGGCAGGCTTTGAGGTTTCAAATGCACAAACCAGGCCCAGTGTCTCTTTCTCTTCCTGCTGCCTGAAGATTCAGATGTAGACCTCTCAGCTGCTCTTCAGCACCATATCTGCTTGCATGTCATCCTGCTTCCCTCCATGATAAAAATGAACTAAACCCTTGCTATTTGTTTTTACTCTTTGCTCTTTTAGGAGCTACCACCCAGATCTCAAATAAATCACACACAGAGGCTTTTTTTTTCTTATGAATGCCTGGCCTTAGCTTGGTTTATTTCAGCCTTCTGCCTCTGGGCTTTTATCTTTATCTATTCCTGTATATCTTTCTTCACTTCTTACTCTGTGGCTTGCTGTGTAGCTGAGTAGCTGGTCCCTGGAGTCCTCCTCCTTCTCTTGCTCCTTCTTCTTCTCTTGTATTTTATTCTCTTTGCCTGCCAGCCCCACCCATCCTTTCTCCTGCCTTGCTACTGGTCATTCAGCCCTTTATTAGACCAATCAGGTATTTTAGACAGGCAAAGTAACACAGCTTCACCGAGTTAAACAAATGCAAGATAAAAGAATGTAACACATCTTTGCATCATTAAACAAATATTCCACAGCATAAGCAAATGTAACACATCTTAAATTAATATTACATAACTCTAAACCTCTGAACTGTAAGCCAGCCCCAGTTAAATGCTTTCTTCTATAAGAGCTGCCATGGTCATGGTGTCCCTTCACAGCACTAGAGCATAGACTAAGACAATGACTCATCCAAGGGGCTCATAGCAATTCTCTCACCTTTTTGCGTTACACAGTCACAGTTGGGGCCCTTTAGGGAAGGGTTTAAAGAGAAATACACCCATGTTTCATTTTCATATAATGAGTTTCAGGGGTTTTCTATTCCTGGGGCCAAGGACTAAGTTTTCAACAACATAATGCAAGCAACTTTTTTCACCCTCTTTTCCACTCAGTGTGAGAAGACAGTGGGTAGCTGGTGCCAGGAATCATGACAAATAGTCCAAGAAGAGCTGCCCAGGAGCTCTCCATATTTCCCACCCAACAACTGTCTTGAACATCTCTAAGATGAAAGGGCAGAGGTCTCAAGAAGTCAGGCACCCAACATAATTGCAAAGCAAATACATAGAACTTTCATAACTCTGTTGCCATGCGGTGAATTATGGTTACCATATTAGTTTTCTCTGGTACTAGAAGAAATTCCTTAGGAGCGACCTATGGGAACTGAGAAGTAATAAATGTTTCTATGTGACTATACCATTGATCTCTTAACTGGAATCAGCTGGGTGTGGTGACACACAGGTGTCACCCCAGTACTTGGGAAACTAAAGCAGAAAGTTGAGAGTTCAAGGCCAGCCTGGTCCACATTCTGAGGCTTCGCCTCAAAAGAATAATAGTGACGCCGATGACAATCGAAGCTGTAGCCGTAAGTGGCGATCTTGAACTGGGGTTTGAGTCCCAGCAGTGAAACTCAGGATGAGAATCCAGGGAACTCAAATGCTGGGCAAAGGCCAGGCCCTGTAGTCCTTCCTGTAACCTCTGTACTTCAGAGGATGGGGAGAGGGGACCAGACATTCAAGTTCATCTTCAGCTACACATAAAATTCAAGGCTAGCCTGAGCTACATAAGACCCTGTCTAAAAAGAGCAAAAAGAAAAGAAATTAAGGACAAGCGAGAAGAGAACCATGTTGCATGTAGGTAACATACTAGTGGCATTAGCAATACCAATAATCATAATAGACAACATGATCAAAACCTAACTTATATCCATCACTGTTCCTTTGTCTGCCATTGGATCTACTAACAATTATCGTTACTTAATATATTAATAAAATGGCGGCTATACTGTGACAGTTTTTGATTACCGCATTTTCAAAGCTTAGTTTCTTTGTCAGCTTTTTGTTTGTTTTACTTGTACTTACTTTTTTATGCTTTGGGAGGTGGCTCACTGTCTTGCTCAGGCTATGTTGGGAGACTCCCCTATCTCAGTCTCATGAATAACTAGGACTAGAAACATGGGCCATCGTGCCCTGCTACTTAGGCCTTTATGAGCACAATTTGGTCAACAATCCATAAGGCTAGCAGGTTCTCCTGGGGTGTGCAGCACACAAAAGGCACAAAAACATGGGATCAATGAGACATAGTTCTTGAAGTAAGGGTCTTGCTATGTACGTAGCCTGACTGTCTTTGAACTTACTGTGAAGACCAGGCAGGCCATGAACTTGAGATCTTCTTACCTTAGCTTCCCAAATGCTGGGATGATTATGTTTTATTTGTTTGTTTAAGAGGTTTTGAAGTAAAATTCTTTGAGACACACTGATGTGTTTCACTAGCTTAACCATTTGGGGTTAATACTTCTATCTATCCTAAATTAATTATTTCTTCTCCATTTCAGGCTGCATCATTCAGGGTCTTATAATATTTAAGAGTTCATTTTACTTTTCCTAGCAGAAAAAAATTAAAAAGAATTATTTATTTAATTTTATTTGTTGAGACAGGGCTTTGATATGTATCCCAGGGTACCTCTTTCCCCAAGACCATTGCCCTGGCTCTCTCTCCTACCTGACCACCACGAACTGAGCAACTTCCTCAGGCACATTCTCCTCTGCCAACACATCTGACTTACCCTACAGGCAAAGAAAGCTGTGGAGCCCACTGACCATGGACTGATACCTCAGAGACCATAGGCTTAAAGAAACCTTTCTACCTTTCAAGTTTATACTGCCTCCAGTACTTTGTCATAGTATCAGAAAAAACAAATAAACATACTCTCCTTAAGTGTTTCTCGTTTCCTTGTGCTGAGAACCCCCTGAGGCTTTTCTTCTACTAGCTATTTATGAAAATATAACAAAGTGTAAACTATTCCCACACTGCTGTCTGCCTACTCTTCCTATCCAGCTGTGTCCATGCTGACTGAAACACAACAGAAGCTGTGATGCAGGCAGGTCACAGCGCCAACACTGCTGAAGCTCCTAGGGGGCTCCCTTGTTTTCAAAGCTTTCCTTTGCCAACACCTAGCCTCGAGGCAGGTGACTCATTTTGCGTCCACACTGACAGCTGCCTGCTATTTTGGCAAGAAGCTGACACAATTTACAAAGCTGTAATTGACCTTTCATAGAGAGCTACCCAGGCTTAGGTGTATCAGGTTCTCCTTAGCAGGCCTGTAAACTCAGCTTCAAGTGTTCAGAGTAAACAGACTAATTACAGCCGTGCTGAGGATAGCGTGTTTGCTCTAGGGTGAGGGCGGCACTGCTCCCTCAGAGCCACTAGACGCCTGGAGGGCCTGCTGGCTCAGCTCACCTACACTGTGAGGTACTAGAAATTCTACAACAGTTCTTTAGAAAGGATATGTTTTCTTTAATGGGTGTATATATGCATAAGAGGTATAGATATAAAAATATGTATATGCATATGTGTAATATATATTTATATTTTTATCATATGTATCCTTTTACACTCTTGTGTATGTGTGTGTACATGCACATGTATTGGTGAGCATATTTGCACATGAATGGATATGTGGGGACCAAAAATCAATATCAGATGTCTTCCTCCATCACTCTTCACATATTTATTTGTGTGTGTTGTCTTAGTCATGGTTTCTATTGCTGTGAAGAGACACAATGACCACTGCAACTTGTGTAAAAGAAAATATTTGATTGGGTGGCTTACAGCTTCAGAGGTTTAATCCACTGTCCTCATGGTGGGACATGGCAGCATACAGGCAGCCATGGTGCTGGAGAGGTAGCTGATTGTTCTACATCTTATGAAGGAAACAGGAAGTAGTCTGAGACACTGGGGGTGGCTTGAACCTAGATGAGACCTCAAAGTCCACCTCCACGGTGACACACTACCTCCAACAAGACCACACTCATTCTAACAAGGCCATACCTCCTGCTAGAGCCACTCCCTTTGGGGGCCATTTTCTTTCAAACCACCACATGTGTGTACACATGTGCCATGGCATGTCACACGAAAGAGAACAATTTGTGGGAGTCAGTTATCTCCTTCTACCATATGGGTCCAGGTGGCTTTTGTTGACCAAAGTCAACACAGTTATACTAAGGGCTCCAGGGAGTGAAAGTTCCCATGACAGAGCTCTATTTGAAAAGATTAGCTCTTTAGCTCAAAGGAATGAATGTCTGGGGGAACAGATTTATCCAAGGTAATTCTGGTTAAATGGGCCCTTCATTCATTGTGGGTATAATACAGCGAACTGTGTCTGTGCCTGAGGCTATCACATCCACCTTCTACGAGTTACACTCCTCCTTCCGTGAGCACACCACTAAGACCGATGCTGGATCAGTTTTGACTTCAAACTCAGCCTGTTTGCCCTGAAGATGGTCAGGTAGAACATTCTTCTCACTGGAGAAGCAGCCAAGCCTGAAAAGCACGTGCTCCTGTCCTTGTATGTTTAGAAAACAGGAATCTAAGCTGGACAGCAGCACCTCGGTGTTTTCCAGCGTGACATTTGTCCAAGGTAAACAGGTGAACGAGTGACAAATGTCGGAGGTGGGAATAGAGACTGGACCCTCTTCAATGAAGCCCTTCAGTCACTACCCGGGCTTTTATCTTCTTATCTTCCTGCAGTGTCTTTGAAGCTAAGAAAGGGATTGTATGGCTCCCCAAATCCCTCTTGGGCCTGAGACTTCAGGGATTGTATTGAAGATAGGTTTCACCAAGATAATGACAAGTTAACCAACAACAGCCACCTAAAAGTGACTCAGGGTAACTCTGATTTTTTTTCTCCACTTCAGTCTGGGGTGGCAGGGTCAACCATATTCTCCTAATACTTATTGCACAGGAGCACACCTTAGACTCTATGGTCACTGTAGAAAAATAGCCACTAAATGATTCCAACTTGAACACAATAAGATGATGACGCCATTGTACTAGTGGTTGATTCCCAACGCTTCTGCAGTAGGGGTGGCACTTCTCGGCTTCATTCTCATCTAGGACATGCCCCGTAGCCTCGAACTAGGGCCTACCTTCTTCACTTGCTGGTTCTCCTTATTTTGTTGTTGCTGGAGCAGTGTGGCTCTGCACCCAGGCTTGGCAGTGGTAAGAAAGCTGGCTGCCGCTGAGCTCTACTCTTGGGCCCTTGCTTGCTGATTAAGAGTGCATGGACTGTGAATTTAGCCTGCTCTAGTTCTGTTTTAAGCTAGGACCCTCCCTGGAACAGTCCTGTTCTCTGGGTCCCCTCCAGCCCACCAGCACCCCTTTTGGCTGGCATCTCCTCCCGTCATGTCTTCTTCCGGTGCCTCCCCAGCCTGCTCAGATCACATAGCACACTGTGCCGTCACACACATGTGAGGCAGTCACTGTTCCCCCCAGGTTTATAGAAGAGGAAGCAGGGCTGTAGTAATACGGGCTCTGACAGGGGTCAAAATTTAAAAATAGAAGGATGAGACCGTGAAGAGCAGGAACTACTGAGGAAGCTAATCTAGAAGGCAATGGAGAGGTGGAGACCAGGAACTTGGAATCCTGAAAAGACTCCTTGTAGGTTGTTCTTCCCAATTCATGTGTTAATTCTGCTTCCCTATTCCACGACGTGTAAGTATTCTAGAATATGTACATGATAAACACATACAATGTTTTTGTTCATTTTTAACATTTACTTAATATTTGAAAAAGAAAGAAATTATTAGAAGTCAGGCATGATGTTATACACCTATAATCCCAGCACTGAAGAGGCAGCCTGGTATACATAGGGAGTTCCAGGCCAGACAACGCTACATAGTGAGATCCCTGCCTCAAGAGCAAATAAGCAAACAAGAAATCATTGGAGGGAAGTTTTCTGTATTGCAGAGCCTCCGGAAAGTTGCTGCTGAGTCTGCACCATTTTTCACTGTTACAGAGTTTAAGACGTTGCCCTTGGCACATTTATCACAGCCAACAGAGCTGTGTGCTCCTCTGTTCGAGGCTGTAGATATTACCTGCAGATAAGAGAAAAATAATAGTACAACATAACGTGCAATTCCATGAAAAGAAAAAGGACCTTGTGTCTAAAATTCATGACATACCAGCTCCATAATCTTCAATAAATTACAAGAGTAGCACCCATCTTTGAAATCCCGGGACCAGTGAATGAAAGAACAATTAGCTTTTCCTCCATCTTAACACTCTGGTTTGAAAACTGACTCCACTGCTTTTACCGTGGGAGCTAAACTTCCTGAGCACATGCATCCATATGTACACACACACACACACACACACACACACACACACACACACACACTGGGAATGACGATACAGCTTTCTGATCACATTGAAGTCTGTATAAATATTAACATATTATCATTATGTCATTTATAAAGACATTTACTATCATATCTTCCCAATACTAGAACTTTATTAAATCTCAAGAATACAGAGAAAACTATTTTCCTTTTGAACCCTCCAAGCCACTTGAACTTTTTTTTTTTCAGATGACTTTTGGAGATGTAACAACTCTACCCATAACAGGAATTAGAAGTCGATAGGTAGATAAGACTAACAAAGTCCGAATGCTGAGGCAGCTGAGCACATGCTTGCCATGGGTGGGCCACCTTTCTGCTCCGGACTCCTCTGAAGACAACAGGAAACTGCAAGTGGAACAAGACAAAATTTCCGACCTCAGAGAGCCCAGAGTCTCCTGGAGGAAACAGATGTGTAAACAAACAATTACAGGGGCCGCAAGCGCAGAAGTGGAAGTTCTCCTGGGCGGAGGAAGCGCTATCTGTGAAACCTTAAAGGATGGAGAAAGCTGTGAGGAACCGGGACTGAACCCCACATGCAGCAATTGCGCCTCTCCAAAGACTTCACCAGTTAGAAAAAACGGCGTGAGGTGCTGTGGGGGATTTCAGCAGAGAGGCTGGGGAAGGTGTGAGCGTGCTCAACAATTATTTATCAACTAAGTAATGAAGGGATCCATGGTAGTGCTGTAAGACAGTAAGAACTAATGATAAGCCTGGCTTCAAATAAATCAAAGAGACCAATACTATCAAGAACAACGGGCACGCAGACTACCACTGTCTGCCTGCCCGGTTTAACTCGGCCCTTCTCAGAAACATGTTTGGAATCAGATTCTGTACTTTAGTACAAATGCTACCCAAGTTACCACCATCTTTTTTTTTTTTTTCCTGGTTTTTTGAGACAGGACTTCTCCGTGTAGTTTTGGTTCCTGTCCTGGATCTGGCTCTGTAGACTAGGCTGGCCTCGAACTCACAGAGATCCACCTGGCTCTGCCTCCCGAGTGCTGGGATTACAGGTATGCGGCAGCACCAGCGCCCAGCCAAAACCACCTTAGTAAAGAATCTGGAAAAGTTAATTAAATGAAACTTTAGGAGTTAGGTTTAGTGGAGCGCATCTGTAATCCCAGCTCTTGGGAGGCAAGACATCAGGATGTTCCCGGTCATCCTAAGATTCCAGACCAGCCTGAGCTATATGAGACTCTGTCTCAAGAAAACAAGTAGTCAAATAGTCTAGGCAATACGTAAACAGCTGTGGATTGTGTATGTGAAGAATTGTCCAGAAGTGGTTGTGCATTTGGAAATAAGGGCGGCAGCTAGGCATGGTGGTACGTGTAATGCAGTCCCAGCACTTAGGAGACAGAGACAGGAGAACAGAAGTTCAGGGTGATCCTCGGATACCTGGCAAGTTTGGGGCCATCCTGGGCTACATGAGACCCTGTTTCAAAAAAGACAGACAATCAGGAACAGAAAGTAAGGGGGGAATATGGGGGAGGGAGGAAGTTAAAATGTTCAGCGTGTGTAAACCTGTCCTCACGTCGCTAGGTGTCCCGTCCAAGAATAACTCGCTTTTGTGAAGCAAGAACAACTGCCTCTAGGCGGATCTTCTCCGACACTGTGCTGCAGTTCCGCTCACTTCAGCCGCTCTCCCAGAATCCTTTTCTCCTCTTGTCTCACGCGTCTTCTTCCCACGGTAAATCCTAGGACCTCATGCAAGCTATGTCCTCAATTAAGTGGCTTGTCATCTCTGAACACCCGCAGGATTTAAGAACGCGAAGACGGCGCCATTTTCCAAGAAAGTCTTTATCGAGTCTGTTAAAGCCAAGCAGAGAAAATGACTGCTCTCTTACTACTCCCTTTTCTCGGTTGTATTGATGGTGCTGTGTGTTCCCCGCACTCTGCTGATCCTACTATGTGGTGGGGCATGCCTGCGATCTCAGCACAGGAGGGTCAGAGGCTAGCCTGTATTGGAGGCTAGCCTGGGTTACAGAGAATGTAAGGCCAACTTGAGCTAGACAGAACAGAACAAACAAAAGGGCTGGCAATGTGCTTAGTGGTACAGGACTTGCCTGGCATGTGTGATCCTTATCATGGAGAACAAGAGGAGGAAGAAGAAGAGGAGGAGGAAGAGGAGAAAGCATTTCTCAAAGCTCACAGGATTTTCCTGGTGGGAAATCTGTACCCTACCTTCTGTAACGCAATCAGGGGTTTGGATCTTACTGTTACGGTTTCACTAGTCCCCGACCCTGCTTCCCAGATGAGCCTCCCAGTGATAGGAAAGCCTCCCTGGCCACTGTCTGTCTAACTCACCTTTGTAACATCAGTGCCAGCCCCACATCTGGAGAACACACAGCTGATTCTGAAGAACAACCTGAAGAGAGCAATGCTAAGGACCGAGGCGGCACAGGAAGTACAGGCTGTGCTCACTGCCCAATCCGTTTAGATATATTTTTCTCTCCTCCTGAAACAACAGCTACTCACTTCCCCACGCTGTCTTAAGAGCCTCAGGATACGATGGAGATGACTATGTGGCCAAAAAAAGGGCCTTGAACTGTTGATCTTTAGCTCTTGTGTGCTGCTGGGATCACAGGTGTGCGCCCCCACAACCAGTTTCATGTCGTGATGGGGACAGAGGCAGTGTTTATGAGTTCTTAGAACAGATCCGTGGGGCAGTGCTTATCTAGAGTGTGTAAGGCTCTGCGCTCAAGCACTGAAAAATAAATACTAACACACTTAATTTTGTTATCACTTTAGCCTACAAAACAAGGAGCTGGGTGTCCTGGTAAGATACCTGTAACTACAGTCTGGGTTGGGAGGTCGAGACAAGAGGATTGCTTGGGCTCCAGAGTGATACACAGTAAAGTCAAATAGATTAATAAATAAATAACATTAAATAAGAAACATATAAGGGTATTGCCAGTATAAGGTTTTACACACACACACACACACACACACACACACACACACACACACACACAAAGTCAAGAAGCAGAAAGACTTAAGATTCTGACCATTAGCACAGTACTCTAAGTGAGGGTGCCCCCCTTTCCTGCATTACCCTTTGTCCTGCATACTGCCCCATCTGACACAAAGTACAGCCACTCTGCATATTTATCCCCATCCTGCGATACCCTGGCTTATTCTGAAAAGGAGGGAAAACTGAATTCCCAGTCTGCTCTATCACATGCCAAACAGCTTGCCTCCCAGGATCTCAGTAATCCCACCTATAAACTGGAGTCAGATATAATTGCTTTATTATCTGGCTGATTACAAGCATTTAGCACAAATACAAATAAGAGACTCCACTGAGATGGCCTGCGCAGAGCGTCTGGAACAGAGGGGGCCCCCGATTGTTTGCTCCCCTCCTCTGCATCCCAGAAGTATAATTACTTAATTAAATAGCTTCTCTGTAATGATAGATTTGTTGTAAAATGTGTATTTCTTGTATGTTTTTAGGTTGTTTAAATTTAATTTTAGTTTTAATTGATGTGTGTATAGGATATGTGTGTGAGCGGGCGGGTGTGCATGCCATGTGTGGAGGTGAGAGAACTAATCTCTGAAGGGCTAATCTATGGTGGGTCCCAGGGATCAGGCTTGGTCATGAGGCTAGAGGACCATTCCTGTTTGCTCACTGAGCCATCTTATCAGCTCCGTTTTTAGTTTTTGTCTTGAGTGAATCTAAGATGCATCTGTTTCCCGTTGTCCTAAAGCCAGGTTTCTGTCTGACAAAAGCTGCTTCTACCACAGGGCCAAGTTCAACTTCAACAAGATCAAACTCGGATAGGTGAGGAAGGCTGATTTAAAAAAAAAAAAAAGTTGTTGTTGCATCTTCTCTGGTCCTCAGGATTGGTCCTTCTCAGTCTGTCTCCAAAAATATTTGATGATAACATCACAAAGGCAACTAAAGGCTAGAAGGGCCTGAGAACTAGGGTTGAAACTGGCCATGTGGAGAAGACAAGGCTGGGTTGACATGACACGCTCTGACTCTGCCCAGGACATCGAAGCCCTGGAACAATGACAACACAGAAACAGAAAAGCATCAAGCCATGGAGACGCATGTCTGACTAGGGTACCTCCACTTCTGGAGAGACTCTGACCCCTAGAAGCAGTAGAGGTCCAGTGAGCCCCAGTCTGCGATCTGCAGTGTGGGCAGCCGCCTCCTTCTCAACAGCCTCCAGTGAGATGTCCAGTTAAGAGTATTTACAACACAGCCAGAACTTATACATTTCAAGTAGCTGAAATATGTGAGAGACAACTTGCCCCTGACCATTCTTACTCAGCCTTACCTTCTTGTGCTGCTGTGGAGGAGGGGCTGCTGGTGGGCAAGGTGTACGGGACAGGGTCTGTCTCATGTACAACATTCTACTCACTTTCCTAGAGCCTGCATTTTCTGATTCCCCTCCGAAACAAATAAATCCAAATTCATTCATTTATTTTAAACCTTAAAATTGCATGTATTTTTTCTTGTGTCCAAAACAATTTATTCTTGCCTACAAATATTTTTATAGCTACAATTATAGTTATAAAAATTTAAGACTCAGTCTCTTCCAGAAGGACTGGATCCCTATATAATTCAGGAATGCACCATGGCTGTTATTTTACATAGATAATTATACTGATCTCTCCACCTTGGAAGGATCATCAGGAAGCCACACACTGCTCTGACCCTGGGCTAGAACTCTGATATTTCACTTGCATTACAACTTCTACTAGACAACAGAACAATCACTCATCTGTAAGAGAACACACACACACCATTCTCTTTCATTTACAAGATATATTCACAGAAGAAATAAAGTAGGAGAATGAGAAATAACCTTTTAGCACCTGGTATCTTCCTTGTGATTCTCAAATGCACTATGCCTTTGAAGAGATAATGCAGTATTAGTGCTATGTAACTATACTTTGCTTCATACTGCACATATCTGTATATGGATGACTTGAGGGCCTAGCTAGATCCTAGAAGATCTGGATCAGGCTTTAGAGTTTCTAAAGTTGTGATAAGTGGCCTCAAACCTGTGGAATACTCTAGCTGTCTACTATGAGAGGCATTAGTTTCATATGACTACTGACCATTCATCTAAATAAATATACCTGGCCCCTTGAGTAGTCTCATTCATGTGGCCGGCTGTCAGTCTTGACAGTGTGTCCATCTGTAATTTGTACTGTCACTTCTCTCCCAATATTAATTTTGCTTTTTTTTTTTTTTGCAAAAAAACATAGTAAATATAAAACACCCAGTATAAGAATTAAATACACAGTAGATCTTGAAGATCAAGTATAAAAATGGCATGCCAAATAATACCTGATTGATAATTTTATATTAACTACATGGTGAAATGATAATATTTTGGTTATGTTGAACAAAATAAAATATATCATTAAAAGTAATTTCACTGGTTCTTATTCCTTCTTAATAGAGATACGGTTTATATTGTAGTTTGGATTAAATGTCTGCTGGACTGTGCTGGTCTAGATGTTAATTCCGTCATGTAAATGGGGTGTTTTCTCATTCTACACTACCAGGGCTAAGCAAAAATCTCCAGTGGCCATGTTACATCTAATATGTCATGTATTTCCTACTTATTGATTACTTCTGTCTCGTCCCCTCTAGGAAATAAGATAATATACATACCATGTCATAGGCTGTGAACTCACAATGTTTAAAATAACGGAAAATTATCATAGTACAAATGAAAATACACGTATTATAATGGATTTTTGGTGGTAAGGCCATTTCACTCCTTGCTTTTGAGAAACTATATCTGGCATTTAAATGAACAGCAGGACGCTTATATAAATGATATTAAATGATATGTGCCAAGAGTTTGATCTCTGTCGGTCTTAGGAAAAACTGCCACCACCATCCCCACACCCATATGTAAGAAAACTTTGGAACAACTTAATAGATGTGTACAGATTTGGTTTATGGATTTCTCCATGGTTCTCTTTGTCTCCTGCTCTTGTTTTCTGAGACAGGGTCCTACTCTCTGGTCCAGACTGAAGTCAAACTTGTGGTGGTCCTCCTGCCTCGGTCACCTGAGCACGGCTGACAGGTGTGATGCCTGCCTTCAAGTTGCTTTGTTTTGCTTTTAAAAGGGAAAAGACTTATATTGCAAAGAAGGTCCCACGGAGGAGTCAGGGCAGGAGAAAAGCCACCTGTACTCTCCTCTCACTCTGAACTTTCTAATTGTTAAGTTACTGCTTTCAAAAATTTCCAGACTCTGCCCACTTCTCATTCTTGCTCTGCCACTTCGGTTCAAGTCATCCACATATAAATAAATATGACCTTCTGATAAATATGACCTTCTGTTTAGGAGCTCAGTGTTCCCAATACACACACACACACACACACACACACACACACACACACACACACACACGGTGCATGCCAAAACTTCAATGATTTATTTTCCCAAGCACCAAGTGATTGGAACTTAAAGCCCTAATGCTTTCCCCTGCTCACTCTGCCCAAGCAATGCTGTCTCTAAGGTCTTCCTGACATATGGTACCTACACGTTGGCATCTTTCAACACTTGAACCTTAGTTCCATGAGAGTGAAGATTTTACGTTGTCTGGCACTGGGGCTCAATAGATATTTGCTGAAAATATGGGAAAGGTAAGGGAAAGATCTCAAAGCTTTTATATACTTTTTATTTTGACTGATTGATTGAGACAAGGGCTTTCTATGTAGCTTTTCCTAGCCTAGAACTTGCTGGGTAGATTCAGCTTCCATGAAATTTGGGGCAATACTCCCATCTCTGTCTCCTGAGTACTGGGATTACAGGTTTATTTCAAAGCTTTTAAAATAACTCCCGAACTTTGCATTTGAAGCATTGATACTACAATGGCAACATGCACTAGAGGTTTTTTTCCTGGAACTCAGAAAACAAATTGCTCTTCACTTTGTTGATGATCTTATAAATTATGCCGATCAGAATTGTTCCTCATAATTGGTTTGGAAACAACTCATAAACATTGTGAATCATCTACACATGTCACATGGTGCATGTGTCGTGCTGCACATGCAATGGTCAGCTCTCATGTGTTGATCCCAAGGACTGGACTCAGCTTGCTGGCAAGCACCTTTACCCACTGAACCATCTTGTTGCTCACACCCTCCCCCCTCTTAGATAGAGTCTTGGTGTTTAGCCCTTATCTACAACCAGGCTGGCCTCAAAGCATATTGCCATCACACCTGGCTCAGATTTTAACCCTGAAGCAAAATAGGAAAGCACCTGGCTCTCGACTTCATTGCAGGAAATCACTGATCTCATTTGTCAAATTGCTCTGCAGATGGAAAATGGAGGCTTCTTTAAAAGTCCCTTCCCAAGTCAGTTCCCCTGCTTCCCCCCCCCCCCAAAAAAAAAAATTGCCTTTGATCCCAATGCTCAGGTGGCAAAGGCAGGTGGATCTCTGTGAGTTCCAACACAAGGCCAGCCTGGTCTACATAGCAAGCTCCAGGACAGCCAAGGCTACATAGAGAGACCATGTCTCAAAAAGCAAAAACAAACAAGAAAACTTATCTTCCCCCCAAATACACTTTTGGTTAAGAGAAAGTAAAAGAAACCAAACACAAAGGCTGCTGGCTGACTTGATCCTCTTACCTCTCATGCAGACATTCTAACTTCTTCCCCTTGCCACCAGGAGATGAAAGAGCTCCTGAGAAAGGCTTGTCACTGACCTAACTCCAAACAGCCTCCATGGACAGGATTTCTTAATTTGTTCTTTCTTTGAATAAACGCTTAAAGAATACACTGAGGCATCTTAAGCTTCTCTGGAATCAACTTACTGGGTAAGAATGAATCTAATTGTTATGCTAGCTTCCATGTCAGCAAAATAACAGATGTACCGTATAATAGAGGAGAAAAAAAAAACTGTGGCTGTTGGATTGTTCAAGCAGGTGCTACATGAAAAAACATCACATGGAACTTTCTCAAGTGCATTTGGAAACAGCTGGAAGGTAGCCAGAGGAGAGTCCTGCCTCAAAGCCTGGGACATCCAGTTGTGAGCTGGGATTAGACTCGGGACAGCTGAGGCAAGGAGCACGCTGACACTTTCTCACTTCAGCTCTTTATCCCTCACTGGTCCCCCAGCAGAGGCACCAGGGATCTCAGTCCCGTAGGACAGCTCTTACACACACAGTCCAGCTGCCTGCACGGCGCACAGCTTTCAGAGAGCACCAGATAACACTTGCTGAATGGTCAGAACGGGAAGGCAAGTTACCATGGCTCTCCGGCTATTATTGTGTCCAGCCCATGGGGGTGGGGGTTGGAAATAAGAGCACATGTTCAAAAGGGCCCTTTGGGAAAGATCAGGGGCCAGCCCTGGGACACAATGGCAGGCTTTGTTGCAGAGAAAAATCTTTGGTCTGGCAAGTAACAGCAGTCCTGCTGGACACTGGGTTTCGCTTGCAAGGGTGGTGTAGGCAGGGCTTGAATCCTTCTAGAAACAGCAGGCATCTGTTGTAATTAAAAGTCATCCTAATGGGTTGGGGATTTAGCTCAGTGGTAGAGCGCTTGACTAGCAAGCACAAGGTCCTGGGTTCGATTCTCAGCTCAAAAAAAAAGTCATCCTAAGGTTGGAGATGGAGATACAACTCAGTCAGTAACGTGTTTGCTTATCAAGTATGCAGGCCTGAGTTTCCCCCATAGAACCCACATTGAAAATAAAAAAAGTCATTCTAGAGACATCAATTAGGACCTGCTGGGCGTAGTTGTCCATATAATCCTCTAAGTGCTGCTGGTCATGGCTATAGAGGTAGAAGATGATCCTAGAAACATATGTCTCTCCAGTTGGGGTGGCTCAGAGAGAGAGAGAGAGAGAGAGAGAGAGAGAATACACATATACATAATACATACATATATATATATATATATATATATATATATATATATATATATATGAAAGCTAAATAAAAGCACAAGAAGGAAGAGGACAGAATGGATCATGGAAACTGAGCGGCCACCATCTTTAATTTGCTGAAGCGACCCTGCCTTTTCCTGCTCTGCTCTGCATCCAGCGAGCTCACATCTAGAAATATGGCTCCCCTCAGACTTGCATCCTGCCTTGATCTATAAATTATTTGGAAGAAGGAATTCTCAGAGTCAAGGTTAACAGAAAACAGCTGGGGAGTAAACCGTGCGCTGTGTCCCAGATCCCTCCAAGTACGCGGAGTCTCTTCTCTGTTTTGAAGAGTCAGCACCTCCAGAAGGAGCTGGACAAAGTCAGAACTTGGCACGGGCTCTGCGAAGGTGAGAACAGCTAAGACTGTGGGGCTCTGTCAGAGGAGCCAGAGAGAAGACGCAAGGGAAGACATCCTGTCTGAAAAGCTCCCTCTCTCTTGAATGTGAAAGTGTCCACCTAACTAAATAATTAGTGCAGTGTCGCCCTCCTTTAGTCTCTGTCTGTCTGTCTCTCTCTCTGTCTCTCTCTGTCTCTGTGTGTGTGTGTGTGTGTGTGTGTGTGTGTGTGTGTGCATATGCGCGTGTGTTAATGCCACACTGATCTGGAACTGGACGCATAACCAAGGACGACACTGTCCTCCTGATCTTCCTGCCTCCACCTCCCACATACTGAGATTTCGGTGCGTGTACCACCACAGCCAGTTTTCACAACGCTGGGAATTTACTTTGGGCTTTGCGCATGCTCGCATGCTCAGTGAGCATTACGTCAACAGGGCTACACCCCCCCTGCTCCACTCTGCTTTTCCTCTGCATAGCTCATGGAGAGAAAAAATGCTCCTATCCCAGAAAGCTTTTTAAAATAAAGTACCTCATTCTATAGCCCTGGCTGGCTTAGAAATCACTGTGTAGCCCTGTCTGACTTGGAATTTTGGTAATCCTCCTGCCTCGGCCTCTTGAATGCTGGGATTGCAGGCATATGCCACCATGCCTATGCCTGTTTAAAGAATGATTTCATTTAGGCTTTATGAATTAGTAAGTTTACTACACAAAGTGATAACTGCACCTTTGAGAAAATGCAATGAACCTGATAGTTAAAAAACAAAAATAAACTGGACAACCTTGATCACTAAATTATTTTAAACATTTGCATATTTTCTTGCTTTCATTATTTTACAAAATTGTACTCTAGTAAATGTCCTATGTCCTAGTAGTATATAGGGTGCTGTGTGTTAAGAATCTTTTGTTTGTTTGTTTGTTTGTTTTTCCTGTTTTTTGAGACAGGGTCTCTCTGTAGCTTTGGAGCCTGTCCTGGAACTCGCTTTGTAGACCAGGCTGGCCTCGAACTCACAGAGATCCACCTGCCTCTGTCTCCCGAGTGCTGGGATTACAGGCATGCGCCACCACCACCCGGCTGTGTTAGGAACCTTTAATTGTGCCAGCCTCTTCACAAAAATAAATTTTCAGCAATCTCTTTCTTTTTCCCTGTCCCTCCCCCACCCCATCTCTATCCGCTGCGGCCCTGCTACCAGAGGCTAACTCAGAATAGGGCCGGCATTACTTAAGCATGTTCTTTCTTGTGTTATGACACGTCTGCTGTGTCATATTTTCTGTCGGAGTTAGAGAAGGTAAGAGTTGGAGGTTGGTGGAGTGATGAGGAAACCAGGAGAACCACTGAGAAAGCACCAGAGCAGGAACCGTGATGCAACAGAGTTCATGAGCTGGAGAGTGAAAACCGAGAAACTGTGGTTGCCCAAATTTAAACAGTCCTCTGGGGCTGGGGCGGAGGGGGTTGGCGGGAGTGTGGCTCAATGGTAGAGAGCTTGCTTAGCATGAATCTAGGGTTATAGCCTAACATCACACATTACACACACGTGTGCACATTCACACACCTTCCAGACACTCCATCAACAGAGCCAACAAACAATGAACTGTTTTCAAAGGTTAACTAAATAGCTCACCTACTGGATGTCAGAATTGTTCCCCCTCTGAGTCTGAGTCTGTGGGTGCTGTTCCACGCGCCTGCCCAGCAGCCTGCGAAGCAGGCTCTCACACCGTTCCTATTTTAAAAACGGGAAAATAAAGCAGCAAAGAAGTTGAGTGGCTCCCCAAAGATCACACAGAGAGGGGAAAATTCGGAAGGTGCTAAGTCTTAAACTAAAGGTACTGATCCCAGGGTCCACAGTTTAACACATCTGCCAGTCACCACATTCCTGGGCTCCAGGTGCCACCTAAAGATTTCCTTTTCATCCTCACCTCCCATTTGCTTTTATGATCTATTTATTTTTCTTTTCTTTTCTTTTCTTTTTTGTTTTGTTTTGTTGTTGTTGTTTTGAGACAGGGTTTCTCTGTGTAGCTTTGCGCCTTTCTTGGAACTCACTCTGTAGACCAGGCTAGCCTCGAACTCACAGAGATCCGCCTTGCTCTCCTTCCCGAGTTCTGGGATTACAGGCGTGCGCCGCCGCCCCCCCCCCCCCCCCATGAATGCTTGGCATGGATGACTTCAGATTAGCAGGGGGTTATCTGGGAAGTGATGGAATGCTTTACATTGATGATTGGTGATAGTTGCACAACTCTATAAACATACTAAAATTCATTAAGTTGTGTAATTTCAAAGATATGAGGATATGAGTTTTGCTGGGCATGATTGTGTATGCCTGTAATCCTAGCCTTTGAGAGATAAAGGGAGAAGGTTCTGGAGTTCAAGGATGGTCTCAGCTACACAATGAGTTCAAGACCATCTCGAGCTACATCTAAGACAAAACAAACACACATGTAAACAAAAGCAAGGTGTGAATTTTGTGTATAAATGGTTCAAAACAGCTTTTAAAGAGTCGTATAGTTAAACCATGCCTTCTCTGAGTGCTATTTCCTACTTGTGCTGGTTGGAAGTCATATCAAAGGATTGGAAAACACCACAAAGACCATTCATTCACTTGCCTGTAAGCAACTAACTGCCCAATCCCTGGCAGAATTCCCAAATCCTATCACCTTCTAATAACATTAAAAATGATGCCTTTAACCCAGTCACTCTGTAATGAAATGTTCACAAATATAAGTTCCATATTTGTGCTGGAGGACAAACACAGTTTTAATCAAGTTGTCCCAAACTTTTTACTAGATTCATAACATGTGGACCTTGGCAATAATATACATAACCATTTTTTAAAGCTAAATAACATTCATTAGTGTTTCTGCTGCTGGGATAAAATACTAAGACCAAAGCACTTAAGGAAGAAAGGGTTTGTTATAGCTCATGATTTGAAGGGACTAGCACCCTCACGACAGAGAAGGCATAGCACAGCGAGGGAAGCAGGAAGCTGACTGACCGCGTTTTTTTATCCACACACAGGAAGCAGAGCAGAGGAACAGGAAGTAGGGTGAGGCCATAAACCCTTTAAGCCCACTCCCAGTGAGACACTTCCTCCAGCAAGTTCCCACCTCCTTAAGGTGCCCTAACCTCCCCAGACAGCATCACCAACAGGAGATCAAGTGTTCCAATACATGAGGAACACTGAATGAGGAAATTTCCCATTCAGACAATCACGCTGATGATCAAGTAAGTATAAATGTGTTAAGCACTGTTCCCACCTCTATTGCGGAGAGCAACTCCCTGTGGGTGGTAAAGTCAACTTAGAATGTGCTCCCGGATTGCCTTATCTCCTATCCCTAAACTTGCTCTTCATCAAGTGGAGGTGCCAGACCCAAGAACTTTCAGCTGATTTCCACATCTCCACATCCCATCTCACTGTAGGAGTGCAGGAATTGCAGATGTTCAGCTTGTCCAGCTTTTTTTTTTTTTTTTAAATCTTCCAAAACTGAATAGAGGCTTTTATTCACTGTGCCATCATCCTGGTCCCTGTCTTGTTTTCTTAACAAGAGAGTCACGACACTTTTGTCATGTTTCTGTAATTATCTCCACCTTTCATTCTATGGAATCAACATGAACAGACAAGTTTAGCTCCCTTCTGTTTGACTATTCTGTTTTGGTGTTTGTTTCAATTTGTTGTGGCACATAGGATCACACCTAGGGCTTTGTGCACTCAATAACCACTGAGCGAGAACACCAATATGTATTTATTTCTTTGTCTGTTTATTTGTTTGTGCTTTTTATGAGATGGGCTGTCTTCCTGTTCAATATGTTGGTTGGTTGATTTTTTTTTTTTTTTTTTTTGGTCAGATTGACATAAACCAGAGAAAGTGGCTTCCATGAGATTGGCCTGTAGGCAAATCTGTGAGACATTTCTTAATTAATGGATGATGTGGAAAGACCTTGCCACTGTGGGAGGTGCCACCCCTGGGAGGTGGTCCTGGGTAATATATAAAAGCAAGCTGAGCAAATCATGGAGAGCAAGCCAGTAAGCAGTGTGTCTCTGCTTCAGTCCCTGCTTCCAGGTTCCTGCCCTGACTTCCATTCATGATGGATTGATTATAAGCTGTAAGGTAAACTAAACCATTTCCTTCACAAGTCACCTTTGGTCATGGCAACAAAAAGCAAATTAATATACCCAGGCTGGCCTTGAACTTGCTGGGTAAATGAGAGTATCCTCAGTCTATCTCTGGATCCTTCTGTATCAGTCTTCCAAATATGGAGATTTTAAGTCAATGATGTTGACTTTCTGTTTATTTTTGATACACCACAGATGACATAAGAACACTTCAATACAGACACTTCTTTTCTAAAAAACAAACAAATAAATAAATAAAATAACTTTAGGATGGACTTCTGAGATTGGAATGGAATGGGTCAAGGGAAAGGACATTTTTATGCTGACTTGGTCTATTGTTCCTTTCAAAACAACTACAGGTATTCAATTGTGCCTCTAAATAAAATGAAAACAAGTCAATATGCCTCTAAGACTCTATGAGAACCTTGTAGCATTGTATCATTTTTTCTTTAAAATGTAAAATTACATTTATTTATGGGGCAGAGGTATGTCACTCAATTTGTGGAATTGGCTCTTCCCTCCAGTATGGGTCCAAGGGATCACAGTAATTCATCAAGCTTGGCAGCAAGCACCCTTACCCTGCTGAGCCATCTTGCCAGCCCCATGTGACACTTTTTCTAAGTGGTATGTATACCCTGCATTATACTTCTTAGATTAAATATGACCAAAGACATATGAGTTAGCAGAATGGAGTTTTTCTACATTTTATTTTATAACAAGGCTGCAAAGTTCCTAACATCAAAGGCAGGTATCCTGGAATCTTTACCACCAAGATCTTAGATGCATGACTGGCTAGCAGGGAAAAACACAACCGCTTGAACTCTGCTGGAATTTTTAGATAAATGAATACTGATAGTGCATATCTTGCTAAAAAGTTCAAAGAAGGAAGGAATGAAAACCCACACCCCACAGCTGACAGATTCATTCATTTGCCTTAAGACCTTCTATAGCTAAGTTTCACCAAAATTCATTAGGTAAGACTTGATCCCTGCTGCGATGATACTAAGAGATACTAAGAAGTGAGACTTAGGGCTGGAGAGGAGGTTTAGCAGTTAAGAGGACCAGAGTTCGAGCCCCAGCATCCTCATCAGGTGGTTCATAAACACTGTGCCTCCAGCTCCCGGGAGATCTGACACCTCTGGCCCCTGTGGGCACCTACACGCATGAGCACGGACCACGCACATACGCACAAACACATATTTAAATCTGTTTGTTTCCATTTTTAAAGGAAGTGAGACCTTTCAGAGGTGAATAGATATGATTGCTGCTCTTATAAAAGCATCAGTGGACCCAGGGCATTCATTGGCCCCTTCCCGAGTATGAAAACTAGCCAGAGGCACTTGACTAAGAGAGTGTTATCTCATCAGCCACTGCCCCTGCCTTGCTCTCGGCCTTCCCAGCCCCCACTACTGTGGGGTGCAAATTTCTAAATGATGGAGAAGATTTCATTTGGGGCTGAAATGTAGATAAGGGACTTCAGGTATGCAGTTATGAATAGGACAAGGAAAAGGATCAAAGGAGTCAACGTATTTGGTGATGGCACTGGGAACAACATGGGATTAAGACGGAGAAAGGCCTGCTTTATTTTATAAGTTATATATTTTAAAGTACAATATACATAGATCTGTGCATTCTGTGTCAATTGGTATGTCAACTACCTATGCTGAATAGCAAATTACCAGTGATACAGACCTATCATCTCAGCTACTTTGAGAGGAAAAGGCAGGAGGATGGTGAGTTCAAATTCAGCCTGGGCAAGATAATAAGACCTTGTCTCAAACAAAAATTCACTACATTGCATGTGTGTGTGTGTGTGTGTGTGTGTGACTATATCTTCAGTATGTTATACTTTCTAAATTATTATACTGGCCAGTATAATAATTTGGGAAACTGAGATCTCTATATACAATGTTATGGGTCTGGGGTCATTCAGAGATTCAACAGTCTGACCATGAATACATTTTAATAAATAAGAGGATTTATTAAATACTGTCTGGGACCATGGCTACTGGCCTGGTCCATACCTGAGACTCATGCTCAGAGTATGGCCCTAAATTATATGAATCAAGGGCAAACCACCAAGGTTATGTACTTCCTGCCTTTGTCCAATCAGGGACAAGCATACATCCTGATGTACTTCCTGCATACATACCTCCCATCTACGTGTGCTCAAGCACACATTCTGTGCTATTGCGGCAACCAAGCTTGTTTACAGAAGTGAAAACACGTGGCTTGCTATCTTACATGAACAACAGCCCCCAGCATTCCAGGAAGTTGTCTGTCCTTGGGCAAGTGGAACTTACAGGTTAGCAGCATTTTTGTTTTATAGATCTCTTAAGCACAGTAACTTACACTTAAAATACAATGTTAGCCATCACATGAAGCATATTTGTATTGGAGAATCCGACAAACTTGGGTTCTTGGGTTCTAGTTCAAACTACAAAGCCATACATAGTGGCTCATGCTTGTAAGCCCAGTAGTCAAGAAGCTGAGAAAAGATGATTGCCATGAATTTGAAGTTAACCTAAGTTGACTGAGTTCCAGGCCATCCTGGGATATAGAATGAGACAGCATCTCAAAATCCAAATGAACAATAACAATTACATCCTTCACCATCTAAGTACAACGAGACTATTTAGTGAACCATAATCATGTATATTTGTCACTCACCACATCTTAGCCCTCATAGGAACAGAGATCAAAAGTAAACTGCTGTGGATAGGGTACCTGCTTATAATACCAGGAATCAAGAAGTAGAGGTACTAGGCTCATGGGTTTGAGGGCAGCTTGGACTATATAGAGAAACCTAAAGGACACACACACACACACACACACACACACACACACACACACACACTGGGACTGGGGGCTACTTTTAAGTAAGTACAGTCTAAACGCAATAGTTCTTTCTTCTGACAACTCAAAACGAGCATTTCCCCAAACCACAGAACATCTAAGTGGAAAGGTTGGTGAGGTGCAAATCTAGTTCCAGTTAATACCTGAAGATTAAAGTACTCTTTGGCTACTCAGGAAGCCATGATGGAACAATGGCCACTCCTGCTTCCTATGACAGGATCAGTGGCTGCCTCCCATCACTGGACCCTCCAGTGCCTATTCCTGGAGGCTGTCTTTCCCTTGCTGACACTGGGCTTTACTGTGTACTCAGGTTGCTGGCAGGAAAGGGACATTGCATTTCCAGAAGCTGTCACAGAACTTGCATGCTTGGCCCCTCTCCCTTCCTTTCACGCTGTCTTAAGCTCACACATGATGGAGCAGCAGCTTCTTCCTCGTGGAATGAGGACACCCAGGCAGACACACATCTCTCAGATCCATCTTCTCATAGAGCAGAAAAGGAAAATCTTTATCTATTCCTTGTTGTGAGCCACTGTGATTTTACAGTCTCATTATTAGACCACAGCTGAACAGTTTAAGCCACAAGAACAAAATAGTGTTATGCCCAAGCTTACACACTTGGGTAGCTGAACAGCAGAACCAGAATGAGATATGAATTCTTCATCACTCAAAGCCATGTTCTGATATTTTCAGAGTCCCCTAAATAATCAACACACTTCTATGCAGTGTGTTTGGCTGTAGTGGTTTTAATAATACCCCAAAGTGATTTACGTCATGACTAAAACTTTTTCTAATCAATTTTCTTTCTTAACTGACCATATTCTAGGGCAGCTCCTGGCTCTGACTCATCCATGTGCCTGTCACTCAGATGGTCATCACCAACCACAATGACCACAAGTACTGTTTTCCGGTGTCAATGGGTGGGAAGAGTTGGGAATTGTAAGTTTACCCCTTTCCCTCTGCTCCTGTAGGTCTGGCCATTTTCAAGGGCCTCTTATCTTAGGTGAGATAGAGGATCCTAGTACCAGCTGCCCCAGAGAGTCTTATCTTTAGGACGTGTGGACTCTTTGACACTTGCTTCCTCTGAGTAGCCCTTTAAACATGATTGTGAACTCTGTCAGCATCTCACATCTGTTCTGTCTCCTCTCTAGAAAAAAAAAAATCTATGTAGGGTTTTCAAGAACTCATTCTCAAACTGATTATGGTAATAAATGCCTGGATTCCCAGAATTTGGGGAGGCTAAGACAGGGCGATTGTTCAAGGATAGTTTGGGTTACATCATGAGTTTCAGGCCCAACCTCAGAAAAATAACATGATCTTGTCTTAGAAACACCAAATTCAGGCTAGGGAAGTGGTTCAGTAGTAAAAGGCTTGCTGTGCAAACCTGAGGAACTGAGTTCATATCCCCAGAACCCATGTACGGCCAGACACTGTAGCCATAGCAGGCCAGACACTGTAGCCATAGCAACCAATCTTTAGTCCCAGTGGTGTGAGAGGTGGAGACAGGATGCCCTCTGGAATCTTTTTTTTCAGACAGGGTTTTTCTGTGCAGCTTTGCGCCTTTCCTGGATCTTGCTCGGTAGACCAGGCTGGCCCCGAACTCACAAAGACCCGCCTGCCTCTGCCTCCTGAGTGCTGGGATTACAGGCCTGTGCCACCACAGCCCGGCTACCCTCTGGAATCTTATGGGTTAGCTATCCTGATGTATGTAGTGGCCATGAGATGAACAGCAGTGACTGGCTGAAAGTTTTGAAAGAGAGCTAAAATAATCCACCTCCAACAATTCAGATATGTTCTCACAGCAGTCAAAAAAGTACACAACTCGTGTGAGAATTTCACCTCAACCTGATATGGAGTGAAAATGTTAAACTGGGCATGGTGGTACATCCCTGTAATCCTAGCACTAGGAAGTGGAGAAAGGGCAGTCAGGAGTTCAAGGTCATCCTAGGTAACACAGGAAGCTAAGAGACAGCCTAGGCTACTTGAGACCCTGTTTCAAAACATCAGGAAAGGAAGGAATAGAGGAAAGCAAAAAAGGGAGATTCAGATTTCAGATGTTCTAAGCACCAGGGACAAAGTTGCAGGGCCTTTCTCTAAATGCCTGGGAGGCTGAGTCCAACCAGACTCCAACAGGAGACGTCTCTCCGCCTGCCTCCCCCACAGCACGTTTTCATCTCACAGCAACATTTGGTACTTGTTGGAAAGGAAAATTTGGTGAGCCAACAGATACAAAAACATTAAGAGTCTTTTCTAAGGCAAACTCGTACTTTTGCAAGAGTGAGCAGAACAGTTCTAACACGTTCCAAGGCAGAAAACATAAAGCAGGAAGGAGCCAAGAGAGGGCCGCACAAGCCGGAAACAGCAAGGCCAAGGTAGCCCAGCTTCCCCAACCCACATTGAAGATGAGTCACATGCTTCAGGCTATCTTTTTTTTTTAATTGAAACATATATTGTTATATGTACATACTTTATAGCTTCAGGGGACATTTCACAAATACCCTTGGTCATGAAACTCTTCTCCAATTGAAATACACTAAATTAGGAACGTAAAGAAATGGGAAATCGCCGGGCGGTGGTGGCGCACGCCTTTAATCCCAGCACTCGGGAGGCAGAGCCAGGTGGATCTCTGAGTCTACAGCCTGGACAGCCTGGTCTACAGAGTGAGTTCCAGAACAGAGAAACCCTGTCTCAAAAAAAAAAAAATAATAATAATAATAATAAAGAAAGAAAGGAAGAAGCAAAGAAAAGAAATGGGAATTCTTGTTTAGAGCAGATAGCAGGGAAAAACTCTAATCCTAGCAAACTTTTCAAGAAGTATAGCATTCTGGTGACAATCACGTAAACTAGAGAAAGAGGGTTCTCTATTTTACGTGTTATTATTCAGTATATAAGTATGTGTGACGTGTGTGAGATTGGGTGTGACTGTGCCACGGAACACTGCAGAGGTCAGTTGATAACCTTCGGGGCTCTGTTCTTTCTCTCTCCCTTTACATGGGTTCCGGAGGTCAGACGCAGGTCATCAGGCTTGGGCAGGGATCTCTGTATCTGCTGAGCCATCCTCACAGCCCCGCCCCTCCTACAGTGGAATTTTGGATGCTTCCTCTCTGTAGGGTGTCTGAGTGCCTCTGCAGGAAGGTTTGGTGGATACTTCCCTAGTGAAATTCTTCTGCTGTTACCAGTCTCCTCCAGAGAGCTCATTCCTTGACTTCTTGTTCATTCTTGTCTTCCTGCCCTTGCTCTGCCATGGCCTCCCCCTCTGTCCTCACGTTCCCTCCCAGTGTCACTGGGAATTCTAATTAAGCTTCTACATTGTTGAGCAATAGCTTCATTATTTGAACTCTAATGATAGACCCCATTCAGAGGTAAATTTTTGCTAACCAGCAAAGGTTACCACAGGTCAGCATATGGTTGACATTATTCTAAAAGGCATCACTCTCTGGTGAGTTACAGAAAAATTTTAAGACTGCAAATCCCTGAGCCGACAGCCAAAAACACATAGAATTACAACATGTGTTTGCTGCTTTCTGGCAACACGAAGCTACACTCGGTTTGCTGTATTGTTTGTTCCTTTGTCTAAAGACAGAGTCTCGAGTATGCCAGGTTGACCTCGGATTCCCTGTGTACCCAAGGATGACCTTAAGATCTTCATCCTCCTGCCTCCACCTCCAGAGTACTGGGGTTACAGGCATGTGCCCCACACTCAGTATGTAACACCAGGCAGATTTTCACTTTGGTTAGGTAAAATTAGATAAGAAAGGAGACGTGTTACCATCTCCAACAGCAATCTTAAGTTAGAAACAGCCATGGGCCAGCTGTGGGTTCTGCCCTTCAGGGGGGAAGACGTCCAAAAAGGCCTTCCCGTACAAAGACTAGAGAGAAACCTCACATCAAGCACCCAAGCTTAATCTGAAGAATGTTCCAGCAGAGGAAGAGTTTTGACAGTAACCACTACTGTTACACAGAAACTAATCCACTATGGGCCCTAACACAGTCACTCTGGTTAAAGTGTTTTATGCTTAGACTCTGCCAGCAAGATGGCTCAGCACTTGCCCACAAGCCGGAGGTCAACCTGAGCTAGATCTAAGAGCCAAGTGACTAAAGGAGAGAACTAACTCCTGCAGGTTGTACACACACACACACACACACACACACACACACACACACACATACACACACACACTAAATGTAAGAAAAAATGTGGTTTTATTTTTAGTTGAATGCCAGTACATGTTTTTCCTTCAGCCAAAGGTAAATTACCCCAAATAAATTGTGTGTGTGTGTGTGTGTGTGTGTGTGTGTGTGTGTGTGTGTGTGTGAATAGTTCATAGCTACCTCAAAGTGTAGCTGGAAGGATTTGTAGGTATGTTAAGTGCTTTGAAGATGAAAAGCAATGTATAAACACTTAAATGTTACTATAAAAGTTTCGTCTATGAGCTCATAGCACGTGACCTAAATGGAATGTGTGAAGACACACTCTGCACGCACGTAGCCAACAATTGAAGACGCTTTGGTTCAGGCTCAGCCACGTGACACCAGTCCTTTGCCATCATCAGATGCTTGCAAAGCTCTCAGAAGCATTCAGTGCCTTGTTCACAGAGGACACGGGACTCAGTACTACTCCAAGTCTGTGCAGGTGAAGAGAGACGGTGACGAGAGGTAAGAACCTGGGTCCCCTCACTGCTAGCCAATCTTACAGGCCTTCCACTCCCCTTCATCTGCAGGATGAACTTGTAGGATACATACAGTATTGAAATGTCAGTCTCTGCGGCCACACCCCTGGAGGTTGGAAAATGTGCTAACTGAAACTGCATTTCTTTGCATAATGCATAAAAGTTTGAGTCTAGCCAGTGAGTACTCTGAGACAGTGGTACTCTGTCTCAAAAGACTATGGTGAGGTTTGTTAAAGCATCTCCCAAGTAAACAGTCTTTCAGCAACTGTAGTGGTGCTGCTGTTGTTGGAGAGAGTCCCAAGTTGGAGACTAGGCTGACCTTGAACTTGTGAAGGGCCTACAATTTAGAGTCTGAGAATACAGGCTTAAGTCACACACCCAGTTTGCAATGTGGAATAGTGCATGGCCAAAGATTACTCAGTATGTATGCCAGTTGAATAAGCCTGCCTTAAACTCTCAAATAAATTACTAGTTCTCAGCAGACATCCAAATGATGATTTTTTTTTGTGTGTGTGTGGTTTTTCAAGACAGGATTTCTCTGTGTAGCTTTGCGCCTTTCCTGGAACTCACTTTGGAGACCAGGCTAGCCTCGAACTCACAGAGATCTGCCTGGCTCTGCCTCCCAAGTGCTGAGATTAAAGGCATGCACCACCAACACCCAGCCAAATGATGCTTCTTATAGCATAGATTTCTGGTTCTGTTTCCAGGGTTTGGGGTTCAGGGTAGCTGAGGTTGGGCCAGATCATTTGCATTTCTAACAAGCTCCCAGAGGACAATGTTGCCACTATTTTGTATTTGTTTAGTTTTTTGAGGTGCTATGAATCAAACCTAGAGCCTTGAGTAAGCTAGACAAACGCTCTCTGCCACTGAGCTCTGTCACCAGCCTACGAGATGCTAATGATTGACAGCTACACTTCCAGTACTTGGTGCTACAGAAACCATCCAACTAGAGCCGACAACTGTTTTGGCTCTGGTCTGTTTAGCTACCTGGGTAGAGACTTGCACAGAGTGCACACGGGAGGTGTTAATTAACCTAGTTTAATTAGTCCTAGAGGACTGGAATTTACAAATTAGCAAGGCCAAATGCAGCCTACAGGTGTTTTTGTCTTACTTGAAGAGTATCACTTTTTAAATTAAATTAGTTGTCAACATTTTAAGTTAATATAAAAATCTAAGTTGCAGCTTCTCTCACCAAATCAATCAGCCAACAGTGGGGTCTCAGATCCTCCCTACAACAGGGAGCCACATCAGGAACTAGTCCCCTCTGACAGACTCTCTCTCTCTCTCGCTTTATGCCTCTTGCTTTTTCTATGTTCCTGATTCATTTTTAATGAATCTAAAAATCTCCAGATAAACACTTCTTTGGGTTATCTTTCTTTCCATGCATAGCTTCGCTAAATAAAGCATGCATACCACTGATCATTTGCTGTCTCTGCACTCTGTTTGAAAGCATTCTGCCTGTACCAAAAAGAACAGAATGGAATCTGACGGCATTGGCTGCTCTCCACAGGACTGGCCCAGCAAGGTGCCATTGGTTTCATTTTATAGTAACTAAATGTCATATTGCTTAAGTTGCAAAGCAATTCGGAAATGAAAGCTTAAAAGTAGTATTTGCATTATAGGCATAACACTCTCCACCTAACTCCCACAGGTGCCAACATGTGCAAATGCTCAGGAAGGTGGGTGCCTTACAGAAAGGGCCCTGTGCTCACATGGGACATCTTCAATGTGCTTTGAATCACCTCAAATTATTACTTTTTTGGGGGGGAGGGTTTGAGACAGGGTGTCTCTGTGAAGCTTTGTGCCTTTCCTGGATCTCACTCTGTAGACCAGGCTGGCCTCGAACTCACAAAGATCCGCCTGCCTCTGCCTCCCGAGTGCTGGGATTACAGGCATGCACCACCACTGCCCGGCCAATCTCAAATTATTTGAGCCCCCACACAACTGAATTAAAGGATTTAGAGCTGCAGGTTTAGAGGGCAAAATGAATGTCCATCTGCCTGATGCTGCCTGTGATGAATGCCTTCTAGAAGACTCCCTGCCCAGGGTAAGAGCAGCCAGTTATATCTTAGAAGGCAGGCTGACTTCTAGACTTTATTAAAAACTGCAAAAATTACAACACCTCCACATATAAAACTGCCCTTCAGTAAGCGAAACAAGCAGGCTGTTCTCAAAAGTAGAAACACAAATGCTCAATAAATAAATTTTTTAATATTTGATGTCGTTAACCATTGGGAGAATTCAAATTAAAACCAATCTGAGACTCCATTTCACCCCAGTCAGAATAGCTGTGATTAAGAAAACAAATGATAACTAAGTTCCATTTGGGGCAAGGATGTGGCGAAGAGGGGTCTTGATCCACCGCTAGCCAGAGTATAGAGCAGTACCACCACCACCCCAGAAATCAGTATGATGCCCCCCAAGTTAAAAATAAAACTCCCGTATGGCTCATATATAGCACCCCTAGGAATATATCCAAAGGACTCTTTCCCACCGCAGAGACATAGCACTTTCATGTTCATTGCTGTATTGCTCACAATAGCAAGCACGTGGAACCAGCCTCGATGTCCATCCACAAAAGAACAGAGAGTGAAAATACATATGCATACAATGGAATCTTAGCCATAAAGACAAATAAAATTTTCAGGACATGGATAGGTCTGCAGAAAGTGTCATGTTAAGTGAGGTGACCCAAACTCAGAAACAGAAAATTCGACCGTTCTCTCTCACATGTGGAGCCTAGCTTAACGTCTGTATGCTTGGAAATGAGGGAGTGTGAGAGTGAGTGTAGACCCCTGATGAACCAACCGGCTTAGAAAGGAAACTGAACAAAAGGCACTGAGAAAGGAATGAAGCCAAAGGTCAGGCGACAGGAAAGTGGAGAGAAAGCTCCCAGGGGTGGAGGGACACAGAAGAGCACCAGATGAGGGAGAAGAAGAGAGGCAGGAAATAGAACAAATTGCATTGAAAAAAATGCCATAAAGAGTGCTAATTCTTTGTCTGCTAGGAGATTCTGTGAATAATGCATGAACCCAATGGTAAATACTGAAGAGGGAAAAGAAAGGAAATACCCTAATCAAAATTCTATCCCAGAAGGTGAAGCTGCTGTTGCTGGTGCTGGTGGCAGCGGCGGCGGCAGTGGCACACACCTTTGATCGCAGCTCTCAGGGAGGCAGAGGCAGGCAGATCTCTGTGTTCAAGGCCAGCCAGATCTACAGAGTGAGTTCCAGGACAGCCAAAGCTACCCAGAGGAAACCCTGTCTCAGAAAACCAAAAGAAAAAAAAAAAAAGAAAGATAAAGGAAAAGACTCAAGTGAGTTATGTGCAGATCTGAGAGCTCCTGTCTGTGTCCTTCCCCAGCCTTGCCGGTGACTTAAACAGCACATCTCAGCCCTCAGCCCTTTCTCCCCACGGAACACAAAGCCGATTCCTGTTACATAAGCAGAGATAAATATAACCAAAAAGGCTTGAAGGGTAACTATCAGCTGAAGGGGCCGAAACACAGTCACTCCGTTTATGCTAAGAACTGAATATTTCAGTCTTCCAAATACTTGTCCTACATAATTAAAGCCAAGTCACTATCCTTTGGGCTTGAAGTTCCAGGTAATTGGCTAACCTCTCCAACTTGCCCTAGAGTGCCACCACGGCTCACAGCAAGAGCCAGACATGCAACCCTCTGCAGAGCTGAGAGAGAGAAAGGGTGGAGGTAACCAATTTGAAATTGTACGTTGTAGGTAGAGTATTGCCACAAACAAACCCAAACCCCTTCAGTCTTTCGCTGGAGTGCTAATGCTGGCACATCCAATTTGGGTCAGAACTCAGAAACAGCTCCTTAATTCCTTCTTGCCATCCCCTTCAAAACTGCTTTTATTTATTTATTTCTTCTACAGGTCCTGGCATTTTTGTGACCATGCTCTCTTCCTATTATTTCCTTGTGGCAAGCTGAAGGGTCTCCGGTTTTTGACCTTTCGGTCTAAAAACGTGCATCGGAGCCACGGGTTAGGGGTTGTTTGGTCCTTTGATTTAGGGAAGTGGTGAGAATGTGTGGATGGATGACAAAGTTCATACTTCCTCTTGTACACAAAAGGGAAGAGCCGCTCACTCAAGTTCTCACTGACTTCAGGGACCGGCTTCTTTCAAAGCGGCCGCAAGAAAGAGAAGAAAACATGATTTTCTGTTATCCACCAGACGACAGTGACTTGAAGTGGACACTGGGACATTAATTTCCGGTTTCAGAAGAACCGTTCTAGGTCTGGGGGTCTGAGACAGAATCTGAATTCTAAGCTAATTACGAGTCTTCAGGAAAACTGCCTCACATCCTGAATCTTGTTTTGCATTCTGTAAAATGATCTCAAAAGATTCCCATGCAGATTCAGTCAGATAATGTGCTCGGAGCATGGGCACCATGCCAGTCAGAACTCTAAGGAGCTCATCCCCATCAGCACTCCAGGTAGAGCCCCTGGAGACTAAGGCCAGCCACATTTCTCAAACTTTCTCTGACTGTATTAAGCTGGGGTATTAACCAATTAAAAAGAGATATTTGAGAGATTTCCCTGGAGAACACAGTTACAAGTGATTACATTTGAAAACACAGTGTGGCTGAAGTAGTGCCCTTGCCCAGCATACCTGAGGCCCCGAGTTCAATTCCCAGCACAGCGGAACAAACGGGGAAAAAACAACAATTAAAAAACAGCATGGATGAAAACCAGATACTCAGGTTTCTATAAGGCAGCATTCACTTAAAGAAATATCTCATAAACACTAAGCAAAGCCAGTGTCCAGTAACCCAAGAGGGTAATAAGCCTGAAGCCTGGGCTAAGAGAGCAGAGTACTCCATTAATTCTAATTCTACCAAATGCTACAGCAAACACAGGTGTGCATACATTTCAGTAGGGATGAGCATGGATATGAACGGCATGGTGAAGCTTTGTGGGGCATGGGCCATCTCATCCTGGAGTCACCTTTGCTGACCTGTGCTCAAGGCTATTGACTGGAGACAATGTGGGGCCATCCAAGGTGGCCACAGGCCCACTTCCTGCTGCATTCTGGCTTCTTCCCCTGAGGGTTCACATTCCAAGCTGCCCTGACTAAAATACCCAGGGGATCCCCCAGGCTCCCAGCCTGAAGAATCCTATCTATGGCTGTAAGAAAACAGTCCAAGTCGAATGAGGATGGGAACTATTTTAACTTCCAAACAAATCTGAAAGGGTAGATGTGTCTCTGCTCTCTCAGATGAAAGAGACGTGGGCTTGTGAATCACTGAAAATAACGGGGAATGAGACAAGAGAAGCCTTGTTTCAGAGTAATAGCCTCACTCAGAGATTAAAATAGGTCTGACCTTTGTCTCTGGGGTTGGGTTGTCTCAGTCATATTTAGCTGTCCCAGCTGAGGAGTTCTGAAACTGTCCATCTGCATGTTGCAAAACCGCATTTCTGGATCACGGGGTGGTCTCTCCCCAGCACAGAAGAGTCACTTAGGCAGTACTGCACTCAAGAGGAGCCTCTAGGCCGAGAAAATCTCCTTCCTTTTTCGCATTCAAATGAAGTCAGGAAGAGTTAAAGCAAGTCAAACAAATAAAATAAAATAAAATAAAATAACTCAGATTCTCCAACTAACACTGAAATTACATCTAGTTTCTGAGCTCTGGAGCCCACAGTGTGGGGTCTCTGCTTAGAATGATGATAGGGGTACAAGCCTTTCCTGTTGTTTGGAAGCTGAGGGGCTTGGCCTTGTGGAACACGGGATGCAGAACACATGCAAACTATTTACGGCCAGAAGGCCCTGGATCCAGGAGCCTGTTTGCTGCTTCAAGCCTGCCACTGAGTCACTGTCCCAAACCCAAATGACTTCCTGGGCTTCGGTTTCACCGTCTATAAACTGCAAATCATCACACTCATCCCTCCCCACCATCTCAGCACCGTGTAAAAAGATACCATTATATGTGTGGGACCCAGAGAGGAGGCCGAAATCAAAGCCTGGTTACAGCTATTCCCTATTGCCAAACAGCCTCCTTAATAATCACAGCTTTCCTTACTAATAACCCCTGCTACCACTGGCCTGGTAACCTAGATGTCAGAAGATGCATATCACAGTGCGTGTTTGGAAGGCCTCTGTGGTGTTAGTTCACACACCATGGACCTTTTCTCAGAGTCAGCAACTTATTTTGCCAAATTCATCTGCGTGAGCAGCTCCGACCAAGAGCAGGCAAGGCCTGACACCTCAGAGGTGAGCGCCAGGCATCAACCTTCAGGCTCAGGGTGGACTGTCCAGTTAGACGACAGAGCCAACACCCCTCCCGGTCTGTCTTCCATCGCTCTCTCTGGCTCCAGTAGAACAAGGGGGTATTGTTCAACCACAGGTGCTGCGTGAACCACTCAACATCACCAGGTGTTATTTCCAATCTTGCCTGGGAGAGTGGGCTGGGGGCTGAGGGTGGGGCTATGGTGTGGTCCACACCGTCAGAGCCTAATTCCCCAAAATGTATCTGCCATTCTTTTTTTTTATGTTAACACTAGTGACAACATGAAGCCATGGAGCCTTATTTATGGATTTTAGGGGGAAGATGCTGAGGGCTAAAAACTACAGCTCTGCTCAAACTAAGCATGTGTTCTCCCCTAAGCTACAATCCCAGCTTCTTAAGACTCTTCATTTTGTGTGTGTGTGTGTGTGTGTGTGTGTGTGTGTGTGTACGTGTGTGTATTTGTGTGTGTATGTGTATATGTAAGTGTGTATGTGCATGTGTGTGTATGTAAGTGTGTATGTGTGTGTATGTGTATGTATGTGTATGTATATGTATGTATGTGTGTGTACGCATGTGTGTGGCACATGTGTAAAGGCAATAAGACAACTTTCAGGAATTGATTCTCTCCTTCTATCATGTGGATCCTGGGACTTGAACTTATGCCATCAGGATTTGGCAGCAAGCACCTTTACATAGTGAGCCATCATGCAGGCCTCTTAGTTATTTTTAAATTAGTTTTAATTGTAAAATACGCACAACACAAACTTTCATGTGAATCATTGCAGCCATCATTTACCATCCGTTTCAACAGCTTTTCATCTGCTCTACCTGAGTAGAACAGCTTCTTGTCTCTCAACAGGCTCTCACTCTTCAGCTAGGTTGGTCTCCAGCTCACAATCCCCCTCTCCAGGCATCCCTCCCTCCCTGGAGGTTGCCATCCATTAGACAACTCCTCTGGTTCCCAGCCCCCAGCCCCTGACAACTACCACTCCACTTTCTGCCTCCATGCATTTGACTGCTTCTGGAAGCGCGTGCAGGCGTGCCTTCCCTCGACTGGGCGATTCCATTTAGTGTTATGGTTATAGCTCTCCTTCACCATCACAGCAGATATCAGAATGTCCTGCTTGAAGCCTCAACACAGTCTCTTGGTAGGTCTGAATCACAGTTGCTTAACTATTCATCTGCCAGGAGATCCTTGAATTGCTTCTACCTCTTGGCTATTCTCACGCTGCTGATGGACATGGGATAGAAAAGTCTCAAGCTGGGCATGACCTCTCATGCTTTTAATTGCAGCACGAGGGAGCTTGAGGCTGGGAAGATTGCCATGAGTTCAAGGACAGCATGGTCTTGGTTTACTTTCCAGTTCTTCAAGGGGATATACTCAATCAAAAGTTATATCATGGGTTAATTTTTTTTTAAGTTTTCTTTCTTTTCTTCTTCTTTTTTTTTTTTTTTTTTTTTTTTTTTTTGTTTTTTTTTTTTTGTTTTAGACAGTCTCATTATATAACCTAGGCTGTCTTCTGTCTCTCTACCAAGCCGGACTGGCCTAGGACCAGTGATCACCCCGCCTCTGCATCTCAAGTGCTGAAATTACAGACATGTTCTGCATGTCTGGCCCATCTTTAACTTACTCGTTTGTCCTTTGTTTTTTCAAGACAGGGTCTCTCTGTATAGCCCTGGCTGTCCTCAAGGTAGCTCTATAAACCATGCTGGCCTTGAAATTAGAGATCCACCTGCCTCTGCCTCCTGAGTGCTGGGATTAAAGGCATGTGCCGCCCGGTTCTCATTTTTAACTTTTGAAGAACCATCATTCCGTTGTCAACAGGCATTCCCCCCAGCAATGCACAGAAAGAAATCTTACTTTCTCCACATCCTCTCCAGCACTTGGAATTTCCTGGCTTCTCTTTGGTTTTAGAAGCCATCCTAATGTGTGGTAATCCGTTTTGTTTTTTTGTGTGTTTGTTTGTTTGTTTGTTTTTAATTGGTGAAGAGGAGAGGTGGGCTAAGGTCTCAACCAGGTAGCATGGCATTCTTATATACTTTTGTAAACAAGGTATTGGTATTGAAGATTAAAACAAAATGACTAGAAGACATCTCAAAGAATTGGATTATCTTTCGGGGGGGCGGCAGACACCTTTAATCCCAGCACTCGGGAGGCAGAGCAAGGTGGATCTCTGTGAGTTCGAGGCCAGCCTGGTCTACAGAACGAGATCCAGGGCACCAAAACTACACAGAGAAGAAACCCTGTTTCGTAAAAACAAAAACAAAACAAAACAAAAAAGAATTGGATTTCTTAGTTACCCTCGCTCTGTTCAGTCTGGAGAGGAAGTGTTTTTTTAAAAAAGTGCTTGCAAAGGCTGGCAGGGGTTTTCCCGGTCAATTTTAAGTCAGCAGAATAAAATGAGCCCAGGAGAACAAACTCAGAAAGACTGCAGTGCACTGTGTAGGTTTCTTCCGCCTATGTGGGGTGCAAACGTTCCGGATGACTTGAAGAGGCTCGGCTGAGTTTCACCGTTTGCGTAGCTCCACAGCGGAACCGGCTGACCAAAGCAGCCAGCCCCAGAAGGAAGAGAGGAAGGGGTGAGGGTCTTCTCAGGAACTGGGCGACAGAATGGGGAAACCGAGCACTGCTAACCCTGGTCGAAGGTAGAAATAAACGACTGGATGGGAAGTCCGGCTTCTCCATTTCGCACCCCGACTCAGGACAGTTGCCGGAAGAACTCAGCATCAGCTGTTGGGGTTGATACTCACTTCCCCTTCTAAACTGCTGATGCTCTTGCTCCACTTCAGGGGGGAACCCAACCCCGGCGTGCTACTCCCTGCCTCCCCACAATCCCCTTCTTCCGGTGTCTCTCGCCCATCCTCCCCCACTCATACCTAGGCATTCAAAGATTACATAATATTGAATGCATACCAATTACGAATGTCAAACAAGACGGGATAACCTCAGTTTTAAATATATTTTTATGTGTTTAATATAAAATTGTGTTCAGAGCAAAGTTGATATCTTCCACCTGGTGTACCAGGGACTCAGCAATTAAAGCTGTTTGCTTCAGTACAGGAACTTCATTGCATGTAGAGAATTCTTAAAATTTTAAATAACTTTGAAACGATAAGAAACTAAAATACATAAGCTCCAAGTCACTTTGGTTTTTTTTTTTTTAATTGTTATTATTTTTGCTATGATCTGACAGTTCTAAACTATGCCATCCGAGCTAGGCATGGTGGCACACACCTGTAATCACAACGCTCGCTCGGGAGGCTGAAGCAGGCAGGTTGTGAATTCGAGGCCAAACTAGGCTACAAAGTGAGAGCCCGTCTCAAAACAAAGAGAAGACCAACAAAACAAAACAAAGAAAATGCATCTTCTGTGTGTGACAGCTCTTATTAGCTTCCTTCTAAATCGCACAGATTCAAGATTAAATTAGCCAAAGAAGCTCTTGATAGCAGCCAAGCATTTGCTTCTGCCTGTGCTGTTAACGCTCAATAGAGAAGAGTGGGGGCCCGGGCGATATCAGACTGGAAAGGTCCGGTGTGTGGTGGAGTGGGAGGCCTGCATGGACACGGGAGCACAGGACACTAAGTCCTAAGTCACTGAGGACAAAGTCTAGATTGCCCAAGGCCACACGGAACACCAGCTCCTTCACCTAATCTTTCTCCAATAAGTGGCTGCTGGCCTCAGACGTGTCCCTAAAGGAGGGCTGATATGTTTCATAAGTACTTTGAGATATACTGAGGAAACTTTTCTAATCTAGTTTTGTGATTAAAAAATGTGTCTGAGAAATGTCCCCAATCTGGTAAGATGGGCTGGTAGGATGACTCTCTGGTCAAGATAAAGGGGTGTGCTCTGCAAGCCTGATCGCCTTGAGTTCCCTCCCAGACCCCACGTAAAGATGGATGGAGAGAACAGTCGTCTCTGATTATGCATGCACACACATGTGTACCCCCCACTCCCACACACAAAAGCATGTGCACACACACACACACACACACACACACACACACACTTACAAGTAAATTACAAGTAAATAAACAATTTTACTTTAATTTAAAAAAAAAAAAAAACCTAGCCGGGCGGTGGTGGCGCATGCCTTTAATCCCAGCACTCTTGAGGCAGAGCCAGGAGGATCTCTGTGAGTTCGAGGCCAGCCTAGCCTGGTCTACAGAGTGAGATCCAGGACAGGCACCAAAACTACACAGAGAAACCCTGTCTTGGAAGACAAAAAAACAAAAAAACAAACTTAAAAAGAAATGCCCAGAGTCACAGAGTATGTTTGCACCATTTCCACAAACATGCAATTAATAAAAACAACTTATGCCTATCAAGCGCAGACAGAGCCAGCTTCTCAAATTGTTCTTCTGAGTGTTGTGCCTAGTGGTATCTTCTGCTTTTTATCTTGAGACAGAGTCTCTTTATGTAGTCCAGACCAGACTTGAATTCGCAGTCTTCCTGCTCAGCATCTTGAGGAGCAGGATTGTAGGTGAGTGTAAGCACACCTGGCCCCAGCACCCCGTGAGCCATGTTTGTGTTTGGACAGCTACCTTCTGCTCCATAACAGGAAAAGATGGGAAAGGTAATAAGCCTAGAGCTAAAAAGTGAGTAGAAACTCGAGGTCAGAGAGTACAGGAAGTCTTCACACACACACAGACACACACACACCCCTTACTCTTCAGAAAAATCAGAATCTCCCTCAATTCTTTGGAAAAGAGAATCATTCACTTGAATCTGAAATGTAAGAGTGATTGTTGCTGCTGCTTCTTTGGAATTGCCCTGTGGTGCTGTGAAGGGCTTGAGACTCTATGTCACCTTTTTCCTTAAGGGAATTGGTAAACACACACACACACACATACACACACACACCCATAGCAAGGCCCCGTTTTATGAACTAATTAATCTTCCCAGAGAAGTGGTAATAATGGGAGTATTTTCTGAGGAAACAATCTGTACTGGGAAAGGAGAGAGAAAGATGACCAAATTCAAATTTTCCATCTGTAACTTTTGTGAGTCTACGTTGAATGGCCTCTTCTCATATACTATCTGACAATTTACTGGGCCTGGTGGCACATGTCTTTAATCCAAATATTTGAGAGGCCTCTAGAGGCAGAGGCAGACAGATCTCTGTGAGTACATGGCCAGCCTGAGCTACATGTTAAGACCCTGTTTCAAAAGCAATATATGTGTGTGTGTGTGTTATTTCTATTTATGTGTATGCTTTATATATGCACATTTGACAATTTAGGTATTCAAGATTAAAACACACACACACACACACACACACACACACACACACACACTCAATCTTCGGCCAACTCCCTTCACGGCAAGTATGAGAGAACTTTAAAATGGAGATCTCTTTTGTTCTTGCTTTCAATCTCAATTTTTTTGTTGTTGTTGTTTTGTTTTGTTTTTTTGTTTTTTGAGACAGGGTTTCTCTGTGTAGCTTTGCGCCTTTCCTGGAACTCACTTGGTAGCCCAGGCTGGCCTCGAACTCACAGAAATCTGCCAGCCTCTGCTTCCCGAGTGCTGGGATTAAAGTCGTGTGCCACCACCGCCCAGCTTAACAGAATCTTACACAAGGACAGGCCAGGCTATCCTTGAATGCAAGGCAATACCTATGAGTGCTGGGAATATAGGTATAAACTACCAACTAGAAGGAAGTATTTGTGTGTGTGTGTGTGTGTGTGTGTGTGTGTGTGTGTGTTGTACACTGGCACATGTGTGCCCAAGTGCACATGTGGAGATTGGAGAAAACTTTGGGGAGATTATTCTCTCCTGGATACTGGTACCGGCTGAGCCACCTCCTTGGCCTCATTTTATATATCTATTTATTTGCTTGTTTATTTATTTGTTTATTGAGATAGCATCTCACTAAATTTCCCTGACAGTTCCTTGAAATTATTCTGTAGCACAAGCTGGCCTCAAACTTTCCATCCTCGTGTCTCAGACTCCCCAGACTCTGGAATTACAGGCCTACATCAGTAGGCCAGGCAAAGGAAATATTCTTCATGATAAAATCAGATGAATTCATGATAAAGAACTATTTTTGGCATACCCATTTTATTCAGTATGTGTGGCTTATTTTCATATCACATCCAAATATACATATACACATACACATACATATATACATATATATAATTTCATATACATATGAAAATCAGAAAACTTTAGTGATGCCATGAATCAGCCAGAGAACATTCCAGAAGTCACAATATGCCCAGCATGACAAACATTATCTTCTACTCCTATTAAACACATGCTGAACTAAGCTCCCTGTGTCTCAAAACCCGTGGACTGACTTTCAGGATGACAACTCCAATATGCCTATCATTTTTCCTCTTCCTGTTGGAGTAGGTGATATTTCCAGGACTTAAAAGGGGTCTATATCACATTTATATCTTTTAAGATTTAAATGTCTACCATTTTAGAGAAGATAAATAGCAAATCAGCCAGCATCACCAATAGCTTGCTCCTTTGAATTCCTAGGTATTTGAGAGAAACTGAGACACGGAAAAAAAAAAATGTTTCCAAATTTTGAGGAACTTGAAAGGCAGGTGGGAAGGGATGATGGCATGCTGGGGCCACCAATGTATAGAGGATATGGGCAATCCTGCGTCCTTGGTGGGTTGGGGATGAGTGGAATGGGTTTGCTGCTGTTGTTGTTTTCAAAGTACTTGGAAAGTGCCTGAAACTTGTAAGCACTGTTTTAAGGCCACTGTCATTTTAGGCAAATTACCACAAAGGGCTGGAGAAATGGCCCAGAGATTAAGAGTTCTTACTGTACACTCATGATGATCAGAGTTTGAATTCCAGTGCCATGTAACAATCCAGGCAGAGGGCAAATGCCTATGACCTCAGCTCTGAAGGAGGCAGAGACAACAGGATCACAACACAAGCCCCAGGTTTGAGAGGATCCCCCCCCCCACATACATATACATACACTCACAAAGATACAAATAAATAATCTTTTAATTTAATTTGAAATTGTCACATTAGTAACTTAAAAAAAATTAGACATGGCAGGCTAGGAAATTTTCTGAACTGGGTCCTAACATTGAAGAAGACCATCCAAAGGAGAAAAAGAAAGTCCCCATTCTCTCTTCCAAATATCAGGCTGGTGGGGGCAGCCAAGGTGCTGACATTCTTCTGAAGTCTTCAGGATGATCTTGACAAGCTCATTTCCAGGATCTTCTAAACCTGTTTTTCCAGGGAAAGCAGACATCAGACATGAGCTCATTGGGGAGTCGGTCCTGGGCCAGTTTTTTCCCATTTTAACCTCAACTTAGAGAACACCTGAGACCATTCAACAGAAACACTCGCTGAAAAATCCTCTGCACCAGGGCAGTGCTCTTGAGGCCTGGAGAATGGTGGCCAATGGAAACAGCAAAAACAGCAGCACCCCAAAGCCACTTTCCCAATGAGAGTCAAAGCTGAGCAGGTAGTTGGTTCCAGAGTCCACACCCCTTGAGTCAGTGGGCAGTTGTTTCTTAACTCACTTTTGGGAAATGCCTCCGGTGACTCAGCATTCATAGACTAGCTCCTGTGAAGTCATCGGGGATATTTCTCTCACCTACGTCCCCAACGCTTGTGAAAGGTGACTTTCCCAGTCCCAGTTGTGACAGCCTTGCTCTGATAGAAGAGGAAGTCCAATGAACAAGTCTCTACCAGCATTCTAGAGCCTGCAGGAAGTTTTTGTTTTGTTTTGAATTTGCCTTTAATCTACTACCCAAATCAGGACCCTTTGAGAATAAAATGAGGCGCCATTAAATTGTGTGGCAACAGCAGATGTAAATGAAGAACATTCTAGGTGAATCAGGACATTGGATCATCTCATCTTATCTCTAACCCTTGAGTTCTTGTCTTCCAAGAACACACATGTGCATTTGTCCAGTTTCCTGATGCTGTGATGTATACTAGAGACCTCAAGTTCACTGTCCTTATCCTAAGGCCTCAGACTAGCAGGGATACAAACACACAAACTGATGTTTGTTTGTGAAGTGTTATGGAGGCCAACACCATCCCATGGATGAGCCCACCACAGCCTGAGGAGGGAAAGAAACTTCCCAAAGGAGGCATGAATCCATCTGCATCTTCTTCAGATGGTAAGGAAGGTAAGAATTTCAAGCAGAAGAGCCAGCAAGCAGTGTCCATGAAGAACACAGGGAGCTAATTTATAGAGGCCACTTCCTGCCTACCGGCTACTTTACATGTAGTATCACCTTCAACTTCTCATTCTCCTTGACTGGCCTCCATTCAATCAATTCCGCCAAAGCTTTGTGACTTCTGGGACCACCGGTATGTGTGTCCCCGCCCAGATCTCTCCTTGCATTTTGTTTGTTTGGTTGCTTCTTCTGCTTTTGGTATTGATTTTTGAGATGGTGTCTTGTGTAGCCCAGGCTAGCCTTAAACCTCTTATGAATAGAAGAATGACTTGAATTCCTGATCCTCCTGCCTCTGCCTCTTAGGTGGTAGGATTTCCACTAGGCCCGGCTTTGTCCTCCTGGTTTGTTTTGTTCTATTGGGCGGGGGCATGTTTTCAAGCTTTTGAAATTACATTTGAATATATTGTGTGAAGGAGGGCCCATGCCCCAGCATACATGTAGGAGTCTGACAACTTTCAGTTAGTCTGTTCTCTTCTTCCACCATGTGAGTTCAGGAGGTGGAGCTCTGGTCTTCAGGCTTGGTGGCAAGAGCCTTTACACACTGAGTCATCTCACCTGCCTAGTCATTCTGTTTTGAAAATGAGCATGGAAACAGGAAGGATGTCTAAGATTTGCAGTGTTAAATCATGGAAATATCTTATGTCCCTCCCCTTAAGTCTTACTTCAAGCAGTAGATGACAGGGGAAGTGACATTGTATGACTTTTGAAGCTTTGTCCCAAAAGGCCAAGCAGCATCTATCTGTTGGACACCCAAGTGGCCAATGAAATGTCCATCTACCTGGAGGTTGCCATGCTGGAGTTATACTGTTTGACATGGATGGAGTTATACTGTTTGACAATCCTGCTTGAACCTACCTTTCCGCGATCCCAGCCTTGGCTCTAGACATGTGAGAAGCAGTGAAGAACAGATCTTCCACAAGAGTATGGAAAAGTCACTGGCCATTCTTGTAATTAGGATGCTGGGATTTATGGGCTTAGAGTGTGTTTTGTTTTATGATACTAAATTGCGAGTGGTTTCATTCCCAGCAGGAGAGCCTGAGTCACAAATACACAAAGCCTCATCAGACAACAGAAGAAGGTTCTACTCCAGAACAATGGGCAGAGACAGACATTCTCTTCACTGTTGCTTCCCAAGGAACATGACGTCTTTGTAGGCTGCTGACCTAGGAAGTTCAGTGAAGACCCTGATGGGAGGAGGGCTGGTGGATACCTGGAAAAACACAAAAAGATGTTTGGGGCCACAGGAACCAGTGCTCAATGTGAAAGCAATGGCGTGGTGGCCAATGACTGTAATCACACCTCTCTTAAAGCAGGGTGCAGGACTATCACATGAACGATTCAAGCCTGCTCTACATAGTGAATTCCAGGCCAGTCACTACTACACAGCCAGATTGTGTCTCAAAGCAGGGAAGCAGAGGTGAGGGGATGGGACAGGAGGGGTGGGGAAGGAGAGGTAGAGTTAAGCAGGATAATGGTTAAGCAGCTCAGCAATTTGTACACAGAAAGATCACAGCGGTGTTACCTGGAAGATCTCTGGGGACGCGGGACTTAGAGAGGCATAGGAGCCTGAGAAAACAATTCAAAGCAGAAATACAGTGGCAGATGGAACAGATGAGGACAAGGAAGACCCAGGCATGACAGACAGCAGGACAGGGACAAATGGTGTGTCCTTCTCTACTGAGAGTCCCCAAATATCTTATTTTCTACTACCAAATCTGAAACTAGAAGAAAAAAAAAATGTCTAAAATGTTGTTCTAGTCACTGTGTTAGTGCTGTGAAGAGACACAGTGACCACGGCAACTCTTGTTAAGGAAAACATTTAATTGGGAGCTTGCTTAGAGTTCAAAGATTTGGTCCATTTATCACCACGGTAGGGATAATGGCAAGGGCTGCACGTGGTGCTGGAGAAGTAGCTGAGAGAGAGCGGCATCCTGATCAGAAAGCAGAGACACTGGGCCTGGTGTGGGCTTTCGAAACCTCAACAACCCCCAGCGATAACCTTTTTCCAACAAGGCCACACACTAATCCTTATAATCCTTTCAATGAGTGCCACTCTCTGATGACCCGGCATTGGAACACTTGAGCCTGTGGGCCGTTCCTAGTCAAGCCACTACAGATGTGACACAAATCACCAGGAAATGGCTCCAGCCATGCTCTGTAGTGAACACACAGAAGCCGGCTTCTCTGGGCAAGGGAAACTGCACCACTCCCTGACCTGGCCTGCCCCCCCGCCCCCACCCCCACCACCTTTCCTTTTTCTTTTCCTCATTTTCCCTTGGAGATGATAAAGAAGGGGTGAAACATGATAGATTTTTTTATAAGTAGTCAATTTAATAAAACATAATTCGATTGTTGTTTAGCGTAAGCCAAGAGTCTCACTGTCAAAGAAAATGAACAAAGCAGCAGATACTGGGTAGCTTCTTGCCCAGCACTCAGGATTCGGAGGCAGAACCTCAGGGTAAATATTGAGACCCTGTCTCAGAAGGAAGAGAAGCTGGGCGGAGTAGTGCATGTTGTAATTCCTGCAGAGCCAAGAGAATTGCAAGTTCAGCATTGTTGTTTGATGTTTTCACTCTTTACTCTTTGGGGGGCCCTGCCACCTAGGTCCCAAATAAGTAACATAGGGAGGCTTGTTCTTAATTATGAATGCCAGCCTTAGCTTGGCTTAGTTTCTAGCCAGGTTTTCTTAATTTTAGATTGTCCCGTCTACTTTTTGCCTCTGGGCTTTCTTATTCTCTTACTTTTGTAAATCTTACTCTTACTCCATGGCTTGTTGTGTAACTGAGTAGCTGGGTGGCTGAGTGGCTGGGCCCTGGAGTCCTCCTTCTTCTCTGGCTCCTTTCTTTTCTCCCTTTCTCCCAGAGTTCTTCTATTTATTCTCTCTGCCTACCAGCCCTGCCTATTTCTCTTCCCTGCCTCACTATTGGCCATTCAGCTCTTTATTAGACCATCAGGTGTTTTAGACAGACACAGTAACACAGCTTCACAGAGTTAAACAAATGCAACATAAACAAAAGTAACACACCTTAAAATAGTATTCTACCACACAGTACATAGTGAGTTTAAAACCATCCTGGGCTATCTGAGAAGAGAGGGGAGGGCAAGATTTGCCAACTTTCTTCCCAAAAACCTTAGAATTTCTGGGAGGCGACTCAAATACTCCATAAATAGGTAGTTGACCCAAGCTTAATGTTGGAGTCCTGTAATTCTGCTCAGAAGGTTGAAACAGAAGAACTCCATGCTCAAGACCTGCCTAGGCTACAGATTGAGTTCAAAAAGAGCCCTGGCAACTTAGGAAAACTATCTCAAAACAGAAAGTCCTGAGAATTCAGCAGTAGACTATTTGTCAGGCATGCTCACATGAGGCCCTAGATTCAATCCTCTGCATCATATTAAAGAAAAAAATTAAAGCCTTAGTTATTTCATTATAACAACATATGTGGGGCCTGGAGATATGGCACACTTGTTTTTGCAGAGAGGACCTGGGTTCAGTTCCCAGCACCCACATGTTGGTTCATAACCATCTACAACTCCAGTTCCAGGGGATCTGATATCCTCTTCTGGCCTCTGTGTGCACCAGGCATGTACACCAGGCATGTACACCCATTGTAGGCAAAATACTCATACACACAAAATAAAATAAACATATTTTTAGAGACCATATACACCAGCAAGTGAAAAAGATCCAGTGGTGTTCCATTTGGCAATATACTGGAACATATCCAAAACAATAAGCATGGCCTCCCGTGCAAAGATGATACAAATTCATGAAATGTTCCATAATTTTGTATTAATATATATGTGTGCATATAGCAATAATAATTAGATTAAAAGATACCATGAATTTGAGAGGGGGCAAGAGAGTGAGGAGGAATGGGGGAATAATAAAAAAAGTACTCATATTTGAAATTCTCAAAATAAATATGTAATTTTTAAATCAGAAAGAAAATCAACAAAATATCCACTTTCAACAATATATTAAAACTTTAAAACTGAATCTATATCACACTGAAGTAGGTTCCTTAACCAAATAAGAACATACTAAAGTATTAGTGTATGCATCTAATGTTACTATTCCATGTAGTTTTTGGAAATTATTAGAAATGTACCATTTTGTTCTTCAGGTATCATTTTTGATAAAGTAGACCTAGCCATTTTAATCAAGACTGTTTCAGCCTGAATGTGTAAAACTATAAGTTCAAGGCACTAATCCTTATATATAGACTTATGACTTTTCTTGAAACTGTCAAGTTCAAATAAGAAAGCAAAGCTGGGCACAATGCACATGTCCCCTAATCCCTGTATGCAGAGGCTGAGGCAGGGGGAGCTTAAGCATAAGGCTATCCCCAGCTACATGAGAAGACTATGTCTCACAAACAAATAAAACCTATGTTGTTTTTTTTTTTTTTTTTAATTTTAAAATTACAAACTAATGCCGGGCATGTTAGCACGTTCCTATAATATCAGCACTAGAGAAGTTAAGGCAGGAGAGACAGAAGTTCAAAGCCATCCTCAGCTGTGTAGCAAGTTCTAGACTCTATCTCAAGCAAACCTAAGAACATGGCTGGGCTTGTAGGTCTGAATAGGAAGTCTGTTTGCCTTGCATGCATGAGGCCCAGGTGTGGTCAGGAAAAGGCTTAATGGAAAAACTGATAGACCCTGCCCCAGATTTCAAATTCTAGTGTCAACAGGAACAACCTTTGTTATCAGTACGGGCTGCCGAATAAGCAGCTTTTACACTCACACGCAGGTACTTCTCACAGACTACTATTTTAGTCTGTTTTGTATGCTATTTTTTTTTAAATTTCATAACTGATGTCAAGGGAAGAAAAGAGTTCCAATTAGCCGGGTGGTGGTGGAGCACGCCTTTAATCCCAGCACTCGGGAGGCAGAGGCAGGTGGATCTCTGTGAGTTTGAGGCCAGCCTGGTCTACAAAATGAGTTCCAGGAAAGGCACAACACTACACAGAGAAAGCCTGTCTTGAAAAACAAAGACAAAAACAAAAAACAAAAAAGAAAAAGGTTCAGTTCTCTGGGCCGGTGACATAGCTCTATAGGTAGAAGTGTTCAACAGCAAGCTTGCTGCCTGAACCGGATCTGATGAACCCAACTGGTGGAAAGAGAAAAACCCGACTTCTGATCTCCATGTGCACACCTTGGCATGTGCACCCTTACACACACACACACACACACACACACACACACACACACACAATCAATCAGTCAACTTTAAAAATAAAATTAAATCCTTGAGAATTTCTGTATCCCCAGTAGTTAGGAAGCACAGGAAACCTCAAGTTTGAAGCCAGTGCTGGTGTGTGTGTGTGTGTGTGTGTGTGTGTGTGTGTGTGTGTGTGTGTGTGTGTGTGTGTGTGTAAAGACAACCTGTGGAATTGCTTCAGTTTTTTTTTTTAGGTCCTGGGATCAAACTCTGGTCATCGGACTTGGTGGTAAGCAACTCTAACCACTGAGTGATCTACCTGCCCCACAATCGTTTTAAAACACACACACACACACACACACACACACACACGTTTGAGGACAGCCAGGAGTGTCTGGGCTACAGAGTAAGACCTTGCTTGATGGGAAACAAAACAAGGACGGGAGAAGGAAAGGGAAAAAGAAAACGTAAAAAACAATCATTTCTATATTATCCTTTGTGGTATTATTTTAAATTAAATCCTGAGATAAGATCCATGTCTTCTTTCACTGTGCAAGGTGACTGATTAAAACAAAGCAAAAGGGTAGTTCACTGGGGAAACTCATGACTGTCCTTAAATTGACGCTGCTGGCCTGATAATCAGGAACAGGGCGGACCTAAGGACAGGTGAAGTCCTTGGGAGCCGCCAGGGTCATGCAGAAGCTGAGTTTTTACTTTGCATCAAAGGAAACTGTTTAAGCATAGATAGCTTCCTTTGTCTCCCAGTCTCCCTGTCTCTCCTCTCCCTCTGCCCACCCCGCCCTCTCTTAGCCCGAGCTGGCCTGGACTTGCTATCTAGCCTAGGCTTACCTTGAACTGTTGCTATCTATCATTAGCCAGCATGACAGGCAGCAGCACCTATCAAACTGGGTTTATGAAGGGACTCCTAACATCTGAGAATCATGTGCATGCTAACCAGTAGATCCTCCCACTCCTGAGAGAAAAACAATCAAGATGGAGGAAAAACCCTTTTACATTTTTTAAAGGAAATTCCACACCCACTTGGAGAACTGGTTTAATTCTGAGATAAGAACTGAGAAAATTTTGCCACCCCATCCCCCACCTGCTTAGAAACCTAGCATCTGGTTAAGTCCAAGGGTACTGCTGAACTCCCTACAAAACATAGGACAATCCCACACCCCTAAAAGGTGCTCAGTCCAATGCTAACAGTACCGTTTAAATAGTCCTGTACTAGAAAGTTATGTGTAAATTTTATTTGCTTAAGAAAAAAATTGTGGGTAGAGTTTTGAGATGTGCTCTAGAGCCTTGGCTGACCTCAAACTTGTGGTGATCTTCCTGCCTCTGCCTCCTCAGGGCAGGGATTACCAGTGTGAGCCACCACACCCGTCTAAGAGTAAAGATATCTTTCTGATTTAATTCTACGCTTCTGAACTTTTCCCCTTCACCCCTCCCCTCCTCTTACAATTCTCTTCCAATGGTGGATTGGTCTTTGAGCCTTGCTTTCTGGGTCACTCTGTGGATGCCAGACAGAACCCCCTTCCCAACACAAATATGAAATAGCTTCTTCTGAGTGCACTCTGCAAGACCAAGGCCACACAACCACTACCAACTCAGGCAATCATTAGGCTCTCAGAGAAAGAGTCATATGAAGTTTTATGGTCACCTAACAGGAGGAAGTCAATGAGATGTCCACCAAATAACTCAGTGTGGTCCTCAGATAGGCTACAGCAGCACCTAGGAGCTTCTCCGGCCACTCACATGTCACCTTACATTTGTGACCTGGGGGTTTGTGGAAGCTAGAGGTCTGGGAAGCTTAGAGAATCATTCCAAGAATTTACCCACTGGTCATGAAGATGTTAGGTAAGAGGTAGAGGCTGAGAGGATGGCCTCGGGTCATCTCGGGCCTGCTCTGGGTCTGCACTGTTTATCTCGGTGCAATATCCTCACCAGCCGCAGCTAGTGTGCAGGAACTTCACAGAGGACTGACCTTCATCAGGGTACTTCAGTTCGCATTTCAGAAAATGCTGCTGCTGACTGTGGGTGGAGCACAGGGCCACAGTGCTTCCCCAGGAACAGGAACCGCAAAACTAGTGTGATTCCCAGCCCGGGGTAGGGGGGTAGGGGGTAGGGGGTGGGAGAAGAACAGTGGAAGTGGGAGAAGAGTGGTGGGTTGGGACAAGACGCTAATAATTCTTCCTGCAAATTAGAACTCCTAAGTTCACTTACTCTTTGTTAAATTTAGAGAGCTGGGACACTGAGAACCTCTTCATAAACAAAGCAAACCCCTCAACACACAATGTAATCTGCAGTTTTGCAGATGGAGACAATTGACTTATGAATTAAGCCAGAATATATGTTACAATAATTGTGGTTCCTATCGTATTTCTCAAGTGCCTGCTATTCTTCTCTCTCCCATCCCCATCACTCCCACCTCTCCTGGAGACAAGATCTCAATATGTAACCCAGATCAGCCTCCTGAATGCTAGGATTACAGGCATGTGTCACTACACGTGGGCACTGCTTTCCTTTACACACACAACCAATGTTTGTTTGTTTCAGATAGGAGCTCAGATGGCCCGGGCTGACCTCAAACCCTTGATCCTCCTGACTCCAACTTCCCAAGTGCTGGGATTACAGGCGTGAACCCCCATGCTCTGAGAAAACCATATATTTTTAAGTACTTTGTCCTGGAAACCACCTGTACACATCTGTCAATCAAACATAATTGTCAGAACAGCTTCAAAATACCAGTGTTCCTGCCCTAGGATGTGATGTTCCTGACTAAAACTGCGGCTGATAAACCTGCTCGGGCGATAGGCGTGCTGGGAATCAGGCTTTTCCAAGCCTTAGTGATGCTTTGTGCCTCTGCCAGATCATCTCTTTTATGTGTTAGTTTGCTTGTTTTAGAGACAGGAACTCATGCAGCCTAGTCTAGCCTCAAACTCATTATATAGCCAAGGATGTCCTTGAACTCCTGATCTTTCCTTTTAACCTACCAAGTCCTGGGACTTCAGGAGTGAAATAGCATGCCAGACTGCCTTAAGCAAAATTTTAAGAAATTAATAAGAGCCAAGTCAGGGATCTAGTCTCAAAATAACTAAATAAAGTAAATAATTAAGCAAGGGCCAGTGAGATGGCTTAGCAGGAGGAAACATCTGCCCATCTGAGTTCAATCTCCAGGAACACATGTTAGAGGCAAAGAACTGACTACTCCAAGTAGTCCTCTGACTGGTACAAGTGCCCTATGGCACTCTTGCTCTCTCTCTCTCTCTCTCTCTCTCTCTCTCTCTCTCTCTCTCTCTCTCACACACACACACACACACACACACACACACACATAATGAAACATATGTACTTACTTAGAGTGCTCGAACTAATTTCAAAGAATGGAGGCTCCCTTCTGGTAGAGATTTGGAAAGAAAGGGAAAAAGGGGGAAGGGGACAAAACTTGTTGGAACACTTTCAAGAGATATTTCATTAAACTAGTCAATCGGAATTAATGTCTCCACCAGGGATTTAGCCCACGGGCATCAGCACTCCGTTCTGAATCTGGCATGTGTCACTGGTTTGGGGTTTGGGAGGAAAGCCTTGAGCCCAGCAACTAACTCCTGCCTTTCCATCATCCTCACTGGGATGCCAGATTACAGCACAATTTGGTGGGCCCCAGTTTCTCGCCATCATCACATTCCAGGCCTGAATTCTTTGGGAACACACCCAAGAGAACTTGGGACACACCCTCTACTTATCAGTAGAGCGGGTTTCTCTTAGTTTGAACATTCCCATCCATTCTGTGTTGACTTTACTAGCCAGCTATGGGAATGTGAAGTTCTCTCGACCTGGTTCCCACATTGGGGGACCCTCTGTGTTTAACCTAAGCCACTGACAACATAAATGGTTCAACTGACAATGGCGTTTTATGTGTAATTGTATTGTTAAGTCCAACTGCGTTGTGTCCCAAACAAACAGCCCTGCCCCCATTGGTCCGTGCTCCCTCCAGAACTCAACTTTTGATAATAGCAGGATAGATGGCTTTTCCTCTCGCACTTTATCAGTGCTGACCAGACAGAACACATTCATTTAATTAGACGTCTCTGGAATCCTCACTGATGGGAACCTAGTGGTTTTCCACCATCTTCTTTCTGAACCTGCGTGTGACCCAAAGACCCTTCCCAGCAGCACACACCCTAGCACTTCTCAGTGCTGTTCCTTCTGGGTCAGCCTCAGGATGTAAGAGCTGAGATTTATTGACCAAAAATCTTGCAGAAATTGAATGCTGGGTTTGTCATCTCTTTCCCTGCTCACCTTTGCCCTAAGCAGCTGGAGAGTGTGCTGGATTTCCGTGTCCAGATGCCTCAGTTATGACAGCACAACCAGCAGCAGTGAGAACTGTTATTTTCCATTTAACCTTTTTTTAAAAAAGAATTTAGAAATAACCGCTAATGATCTTTATTAAATATGGAACTTTAAGATAGTAATTACTTTAAAAAAAATCCCTTTTCATAGATAAACTTGGTTTAGATTTCTTAAGTTATCTGAATATTTATTTATTTATCTATTTATCTATCTATTTATTTATTTATTTATGTTGAATTTCCACATGCAGTGAGTTTTCTCTTATGAACATGATTTTAGAAAATTATAATCATCTTTGCCAGTTTTATAAAATCACTAATATACTTGCAAGAGGCTGAATTCTTCATGGGTGAGGTCACATGAATGGAGTTTGGCGGTGGAGATGAACCATGTGTCTCTACTTCCAGAAGATTAAGTCTGAGCTAGAGACATGGCCTTATACCTCTAAGCTAAGAGTGCTTACTGCCCTCATATCTCTAAACTAAGAGTGCTCACTGCTCTTTCAGAAGACTAGGAGTTAGGATTCCACCTCCAACCTAACCCACATCAGGAGGCTCGCAGAGGCCTATAACTTCAGCTCCAGCGGACCCAACCCCCTCTTCTCAGCTGCAGCCCCACATGCAGCACTCCTTGCACATAGGAAGCTGAGGCAGGAATGATCACGAGTTCAAGGCCAGCCAGAGCTGTGATATAAAACCCTGTGCCCCCAAAACAATAAACAAGCAAACAAACTTTGAACTGAAACCAAGACAACGTATTTGTTCTTGGAGAGGAAACTGGTGACCTTGGCAAAGGTGTAATCTCTGTGACCCTTGACCATCTTCTGCACCAAGAATTAAAGGAGACACTGAGAAGAAAGGAACATGGATTCTATGTGTCCATCACTGGGGCAGCTTTGGAGACATCTGTGAGTCATCCACAACACTCACCTCAAACATTATCCGCATCTTTTTGAAACTGAAATACTTAAACTTTTAAACAACAAATAAAATGAATGTTGCTATGTGGAGTTGTCTTTGTGACTCCTGATAGTGAGACCTGCTGGAAGAGACCAAGTGCATTGACAAGCTTAATCCACTTTCTTAGAGGCCTGCCATCCATTGGTAAAGAGATAAGACTGAAGCACCAGGCACTGTTAACTGAAATACTTCTTTTCACTTGCAAATTCCAATCGTTGCTTTTGCCTGTATCTCAAGTGGAATCCAGCAACTTTCTCCACACAAACTAAGAGGAGGTCAAGAAAAAAACAAAACAAGGGGCACTTAGAGTCACAGTCCAGGATTTCAAGTGGAGGACACCCACTTAGAAACATGTAAACAAACCTTGGGGTGGCCGGGAGGACAAGCCTGGATCTTTACACAGTGAAATTGGATGCTATCCCAGGTTTCAGCGTGACACACTAATCCTGGTCACCTAGAAACACACTAAAGTTACCTGTTAATTGGCTCCTTGTAGGGAATTGTTTATAGATCTTCAAAGAACACTAAACATGCCTAAAACTTGAAATGGGCTAGTATATTACAGAAAGACTGTGGATTACCAGCAAGACTGTATAATGTGTTATTTGTGTTTTGATATAGTATTACTGTTGTTCCCCACAGGATGCTGACCCCAGCCTTAAAAAATAGCAAGTGCTAGGTACAAAGGGAATGCCCAAGGCCCCAGCTGCTTGGGAAGCTGAGGCAGGTGTATCACCTAAATCCATGAGGTTGAGACAGCCTGAACAACCTAGGAGGTTCCAGACCCTTAAAAAGGAACAAGATAATAAGTAGACACCTCTTTTGTACACCATAGCCTGCCTTTCCTGGCTCTTCATCATGTCCAATTTATTCTATTTTTCTCTACTTTAAGCAAATACATTTAATTGATTTTTTTTTTTAAAGCAGAGTCTCATTAGCTCAGGCTGGCCTTGAACTCAAGTCCTGGTTCTTCTAATTCCACTTCTCAAGTATTAGGGTTATATTCATGTTCCTCACTACTCCTGGCATACAGCAAGAGACATCGAAAACAAATTACAAAATGCTCATTTACTCCATGTGTCTAACTTCTATTATCTAAGAATTAACAGAGTTAGGTCATGTGATGTGCTTACAGTAGGCCAAGCACCTGAGAGGCATGGTGTAAGTACAACATCCCAGAAGCCACTTCCCGGCTTCCTGACTCTTTTGGGGCTTTGTCATCTTTCATGCCCGGATGTGGATGTAACCTGTGTAATCTGTGTGAGAGTGGTAAAGCAGTTCTTAGTGCCCTCATTACGAGATTGTAAGCATGTATTTCTGATGGTTTAGTGGGACCTATGAAGGCGCATACACCCTGAAATAACACCCTGAGATACTCGGATCAGGTAAAGGAAAGAGTAAATTCTTCCACATTTACCTGTTGTGTGGTTTGAGGGAATCTTCCCAGCTGTCTTAGTTAGGGTTACTATTGATGTGATGAAACACCATGACCAAAGCAAACTTGGGGAGAAAAGGATCCATTTGGCTTATGTTTTCACATCACTGTTCATCACTGAAGGAAGTCAGGGCAGGAACCTGAGGCAGGAGCTGATGTAGAGGATCTGGATCAGTGCTGTTCACTGGCTTGTTCTTCATGGCTTTCTCATAGCCCCCATGATCACCAACCTAGTGGTGGTACCAATGGGGAACTGGTGGCCTTCCTCCATCAATCACTAATTTAAAAAAAATATACTACAGGCTTGCCTTTGGAGGCATTTTCTCCATTGGGGTTTCCTTCTATCAGATGACTCTAGCCTGTGTCATGTTGACAAAATAACTCCAGTCCTTCACAGCAAAGTCAGATAATCTAAAAATAATTAGCTTGGTGGTTATTAGAGCCTAACAAAGTTGGCTGTGGTGACTCATGCCCGTAATCAAACACTTGGGAGGCTGAGACAGAAGAATACTGAGAATTTGAGGTCAGCCTGGCCAACATTGCATGAACCTATCTCAAAATGAAAACAGAATCACATCGGATATAAGTGAATTCATAAAATGCTGCAATTCCTAGACTCCTGGGCTAAACTCAGCTTAATATGTCATGTCTCCATGAATTCCTTTTTAAGATGGCTTGCTTGACCCTTTTAGAATTCTGCTGTGCATGCACATTGAAGATGGGTATAGTATTGGATGTGTGTATCATTTATTTATTTAGACAGGTCCTCACATAATTCAAGCTAGAGATCACTGAGCTCCTGATACTCCAGCTGCCACCTCCCAAGTGCTGAGACATAGGCATGCTCTACCATGTTGGGCTACATTGCTAGATTTGTCACATTGGTTTAGGAAAAGTTAACTAACAGCCTGTTTGTTCAACCACATACTCAAGACCATAACTCCTTGCTTCATGGTTGGCTCTGGGCCCCAGAATAGGTCCAATGGATTTGCTAGTTGGATGTTTGGTTTAAGACTGTACTGCAGGGCCTGTACAGATTAGCAAGTAAGACCTAAGAGTTTGAGTAGCACTGTTACTAAGCAAACTTAATCTGATATATAAATAAAATCATGAGTATAAAAGTCAGCATAATGTGGGTGATATATTATGTGCCCCAATAAGCTTTTCCTGAAGATCAGAGAACAGAACAAACCACTAGATTAAAAGGCCAGACAGTGGTGGTACGCACTTTTAATCATAGCACTTGGGAGGCAGAGATCCATCTGGATCTCTGTGAGTTCAAAGCCACCCAGGACTATATGAAATTGACTCAGTCTAGGAGAGAAAACAGAGCCAGGCAGTGGTGGCACACACCTTTAATCCCAGTACTGGGGAGCACACATGCCTTTAATCCCAGGAAGTGATGGCTGGGCAGAGAAAGGTATATAAGGCGTGAGGAGACAGGAACTAGAGTGTAGTTAGAGTTTTCCTGCCTGGCCCACAGTCAGGACAAATCTCTCTTACCCGCCAGTCACACAGCTGCTCAGACCCAACCAAGAAAGCACACAGAAACTTATATTGCTTACAAACTGTATGGCTGTGACAGGCTTCTTGTTATCTACTTCTTCTATCTTAAATTAACCCATTTCTGTTAGTCTATACTTTGCCACATGGCTCGTGGCTTACCAGTGTCTTTACATGTTGCTTCTCATGGCGGCGGCTGGCGGTGTCTCTCCAGCCTTCTACTTCCCAGAATTCTCTTCTCTCTTGTTCCGCCTATACTTCCTGCCTAGCCACTGGGCAAACAGCATTTTATTTGTACAAAGCGATATCCACAGCACTTCCCCTTTTCTTTTTTTTTTTTTTTAAGGAAGGTTTTAACTTTTACATAGTAAAATTACATATAACAAAACAATTATCTAGCAAGAATTAAAGTTACAATATGAAAGAAGATATCCTATCTAATATTTGTGAGTCCAAGGTTTTATATCTAACTTATCTTTTATCATAACTGAGAAAATTATAACTATCTAGTCTTTAACCACATCAAAGACCTCAGAAGGATATAATATTACCTGAGAACTGGGAGAAGGATGCAAGCAACTTTCGGGAGTCTTGCAAGAGTAGACAGAGACAGCTGGCAGCCTGGACAGTCACCTAATGTTCCTTTGTAAAGTTGGGGCATTTGTCTTCAGCCCACAGGGCTAGAGTCTCTCGGTCACTTCTCTCAGTGTCCTGTAGAATGTCTGGCATTTTCCTCTGCGAAGCAGGAACCTGAAGGACCATTTTGTCAAGCAAAGTTCAGTGGTCACCTTTCTATGGGTCCTGCACGTACAGTCGATCAAGCAGTCCAGGCAAGAATAGTTTCTTGCCAAAATGGCTATTTTTGCCAAGGTGAAGATAAACTCCATATGAAGTATCTTCAATGCCCATCCTCCTCTCTGAAGTAAATTGGTGCTGCCAGGAGCAGACATGTCTCACTGTCCAGAAAGTCTAAATTTTAAAAGTATTTTAAATGCCATATTCTGTAGGTCTTTGAAGTATTTGAAGATTACCTATCTATCTGAAATATGTCTATGTATATCTAGAAGACTTAACTAACATGGCTACGAGTATGATATCATAGATGACTATTAATCTATTTTTAATTATCCATTTCAATTTAAAATGAGCTATACAAACATAATACCTTAAACACGATTAGAAATATACACATAGTATAACAAAATTAACTTTAAGTTTGTATCAATAGACTAAAATCTATACCAATGTAAGACATTTTAAACAAGTTGTTGCTCTTTAGAAGTAAGTTCCTTAATCTACCCTTTCATCCTTTATATCTGTATCATTTCCCCTTTTCTTCTTTAGAAAGAGATCTCATTTATAATCAAACTGCTTTAAAGAAAAATATTGGTTTTTCTCTGTCCCACACCAGAGGGCTCTTCTGATTTGGGACACAAGAATCTCTTAACCTTTTCTTTTAGCAATATGTCTGGGTTTAGAGAAGGAGTGAGCCAATTCCATCTCCAAAGCCAGCTTGATAATTTTGGGAATGTGGGCGCAGTTTCTCTTACTACTTCCTGCTGGAGGGGGTCGCTGTATCTTATGGGGACAAAAAGAAAATTTTAGGATTATGGAGTAGTCCATTAGGGTGAACCTCTGAGCCAGTTGCCTTGAAACCATTCTGGATGTTGGATCATCTGGGCCATGGTGTCATCGGAGACCTTTCAGGTGGTCTTGGCTGATCAAACCTGATATATCTTAATCTGGAACAAATCCACAGCCTCTGGCTTTCTGTGGAAACAAAAGCAGAGACTCCTTTCCAAAGCAACATATCCTTATATCCAAATTTTGAAGTTAAGGTACCTTTAAAATTTACATACTTGTTTAACTCAACAGCTTTTACGATCAAATCTTTTTCTGTAGTTAAAAATCCCAAAGACAAGACAAACCAGATTCTCTGTGTAATATCCATCTTTGTAAGACTGAAACGCTGCTGTGGCTGCTGGCTCCACCCACCCCTGCTTCCCAACTTGGCGGCGGTACAGTTTACTGCCAGCTCTGGGTCTGAAGCCATGTGTACCATCAACTATCAGAAGCAGTTCTATCAAAGCAGTGCATAGCCCAGAAACTTTTTTCTTTTTTTAAACTAGCAAAGGCTAAATCTACCACGCAGCAGAGTAAAGTGCTGCTTGTAGACTCCTCATTCCCGCCACACTGCAGGTCAGACGCACATGCCAGGAACCCGCCATAGTAGCTCAAACCGGCAGGCTGCTGCTAACTTGAGAGAGACAACTAGGAAGCTGTTTTTAGCTCCGTCTTAGAATCTTTTTTCTCGGATTTTAGGTGGAAACTCTTGCCAACACGTTGGACGCCATTTGTAGTTAGAGTTTTCCTGCCTGGCCCAGTCAGGACAAATCTCTCTTACCCGCCAGTCCCACAGTCGCTCAGACCCAACCAAGAAAGCACACAGAAACTTATATTGCTTACAAACTGTATGGCTGTGACAGGCTTCTTGTTATCTACTTCTTCTATCTTAAATTAACCCATTTCTGTTAGTCTATACTTTGCCACATGGCTCGTGGCTTACCAGTGTCTTTACATGTTGCTTCTCATGGCGGCGGCTGGCGGTGTCTCTCCAGCCTTCTACTTCCCAGAATTCTCTTCTCTCTTGTTCCGCCTATACTTCCTGCCTAGCCACTGGGCAAACAGCATTTTATTTGTACAAAGCGATATCCACAGCACTAGAGGCTTTTTAGGCTAAGATGTGGCAGTGGCTTGTTCCTTTGTCTCTCTGATTTTCAGGCAAATTTTATTAGGGTACACATTATATCACCACAATGATGACCTCACTGTGTCTGACACATAGCAAGGTGTGAATAACCTTTCATTGTCATATGTAACTGGCCTGCATGAAGTCAAGACAGCCAACAATTCAACACAGTTGTCCAGGCCACACTCCAGCTGAGGATCTATTCCCAGTTGATGTCTTCTGGGTAAGGGAGAGTCATTTTTCTTCAGGGGTGTGGCCCATATAGGCTGAGTATACTCCAGTGGGTGGCTTCACACTCATACATATTTGGGTAGCTGTTGCTAGAGTTTTCTCTTTGTAGTTGGAGTTTTCCTGCCTGGCCCACGGTCAGGACAAATCTCTCTCACCCACCAGTCCCACAGCCACTCAGACCCAACCAAGTAAACACACAGAGACTTATATTGCTTACAAACTGTATGGCCATGGCAGGCTTCTTGCTATCTAGTTCTTCTATCTTAAATTAACCCATTTCTATTCATCTATAAGTTGCCACATGGCTTGTGGCTTACCAGTATCTCTACATGTTGCTTGTTATGGTGGCAGCTGGCAGTGTCTCTGTGCCTCAGCCTTCCACTTCCCAGAATTCTCCTCTCTGCTTGTCCTGCCTATACTTCCTGCCTGGCTACTGGCCAATCAGTGTTTTATTTATTAACCAATCAGAGCAACACATTTGACATACAGAACATCCCACAGTAGGAAATATACATGTGCTTGTGTGAGTGACTGTTTGTGTGTGTATAAATGGAACATAAGGTTTAAAGAGGGACATGGGGTAGGGAATCTGAGCATGTGTGTGTGTGTGTGTGTGTGTGTGTGTGTGTGTGTGTGTGAAATTCTCAAAGAATAAACATTTTAAGGGTTAGACATGAAGTTCAGTTGGTAGGGTCTTTGCCTAGCATCCATGAAGCTGGGAGTTGGGCCTCATTGTTGCATAAAACCAGGCGTGGTAGAGCACACCTGTAAAGACAGGAGGATTCAAACTTCAAGGTCATCCTTAGCTACACAGCAAGTTCAAGACCAGCCTAAACTACTTGAATCCTATCTTAAGAAAAAGGAAAACAAAAAAAAAAAAAACTAACTGAAAACTGATAAGTGTTTTAAAAGCAGTCTGGTAAATTTCATAAATAACAAGGCAGGATATAGAAAGTGACATAAAAGGATACAAATAATATTAAGATTCAAGAAAGATTCTAATACTAGGATCAGAATTCTAAGATTTCATAGAGATGTGCCTATGGATCTTGGATTCTGTCTGAGGAACTGGATATGCACAGAGGAAGCCAAGAGCATTCTGGGTAGTTCTGAAATAAGGACTTATTTCAAAATATCTACATTGACTATGGGTGTGGACTTTTATATGTGTGTTTTGAAACATGCTCTCATGTAGCCCAGGTTGGCCCAGAATTGACTGAGGATGGCCTTGTACTCCTGATCCTGCTGAGGACTATGATTCTGGGCACACACCACCACAGCTTTGTGCATTCTCTGCAAGCCCTCTTCTAAGTGAGTTACATCTCCAGTCACTAATTAATTATTTTATAGGTAGGATCTAGCTATGCACCCTTGTCTGGCCTTGAACTTATGGCAATCCTGTTGGCTCAATATTGAGATTACAGGGGTTGGCTACCATGTCCAGCTTTGACACCTTAATATCAAAGCATTTTAAAACCAAGTGAGAGATGAACAGCCTTGACCTTCTCTTGCTCTTTTATCACTTGTAATGATTTTTATGTATATTTATAAAATCAAGGAAAATGCCAGAGACTTCAAGTTGTCCCCGTGGCTTATCTATGTCACTTTGGATCAGTAGGAAGACACTGAAATTAAAAGCAATTCGTTTGGGGCAGAGGAACTGACCCCAGATTATACCTGATTTAATATAACCTGAGGGAGTCACCTTGGCAGGCAGTGAAACTCCTTTTTAGTCCTTATGTTACCCTCAGACAAAGGGGCTCATGTAGCCAAAGCTGGCTTTAGGTCTACAGCAGTCCTACAGCCCTAGGTGTGTGCCACCATGTGCCACCTCTCTCGTCTCCCTTTCTTTCAAAGTGACAGCAAAGAGGATCCAAAGTCCAGCCCTGCTGTTGAAATAGTGTGCATTTTGAAGCCAGTTTTGGACCACAGTGACCCAGAGGGACACTAATCCTACCATTGATTCTTCCATCAGTTGTGACAGATACACACACACACACACACACACACACACACACACACATACACACACACACACGGGCAGAGGCATCTCCCTGCTCCTTATCAATGGCTTACACAATTTAAATGGGGTGGGCATTGACTGCCTTTCTATGCTCCCCAGACTACTCTCTTTCTTTTACTCCAAAGACAGGCTAGAGACATCTCTCCCTGACTAAGTAGCTTCTATGTCCAGGAAAACATGGAAATACTGTGAGAACAAATAAAGACCCTATTTGTCTGTTTTGTTTCTTCTTCTATTTCTATATTTACTTTGTTTCTTTTTTCTTTTTCATTTTTTGTTTTTGTTTTGTTGTTGTTGTTTCTGTTTTTGTTTTTTTGAGGTAGGGTCTCAATCTATAGCCCAGGCTAGCTTTGTACTCCAGGAAATCCTCCTGCCTCAGTTCCCCTAGATTAGACTCTTTAACCCTGTGGCATTCTGGTTCCTATCTTGCCCTCACCCCACACACTCTCAAGGAACTCAAATTTAACATAGCTGGCAGTTTGAAGCAGCACAAAGTAAAATTCCAGAAGATGCCATGGCAACACATCAGACATTTAATGTCAGGTTCCCTTATGTTCACTGCATTGCAAAAGGCAAACACCAATTATGCAATTTTGGAGTGATATTTTACTTTGTAATTAAAAGCCAGGCTCTTCGCGCTTGGTATTTGTAGAGCATATGTGCAAAGCAATCTCTCCTCAGGAGGAAGGTGGTGTCCTTGCCCTTTGAGAGACCTCTGCCTTCAATGCTCTTATAGATGAGCCTTTTCTTCTTTGTATCCTGCACTTAAACCTGCTGTCTAGGAATCACCAAACAGCACACAAGGGTAAACTCATTGTCCAGAATTTGGCAAAAATTTTGTTGTACAATTCTTTTGATAGGACAAATATCATCCCCATTCATCTAATAATATTCTCAGCTTTTAAGTTTTTACACATCTTAAACTGACATTTTTTGTGGGGCAATTCAAATATAATTTGATCAACAAAATACCACTTGTATGATGCTAAGGAGTAAAAATATATTTGTAAAATTACTCAAAATGCACATCACTGAGAGTCTCTTGATTCTTCTTCATTTGTGCATGTCCTATAAATAGCAAAAGACATTTATTTAAGACTCTTCATTTGAAGTCCTTATTCTTTGGTATATCCTGAATGCTAGCAGTGTGGGCTTACCTTACTCTGAAACAACAAAGGTTTCTTATTGTATAAATAAGAGTGCTAGGTCGGTGATGCACCTTGAAAGCAAAGACAGGCAGACCTCTGTAAGCGTAAGGTGATCATGGTTTACAAAGTCATATCCAGAAGAACCAGGGATACACCGTGAAACACTGTCTAAACAAATCAAAACAAAACAAAAAAAGAGCTATACTTGTTTATGAATTGTCATATAATTCATTTTTTGTTAGATGAATAACTGTTCTAGATTACTAAGATCCAATTAACTAAGGTAAAAATCATAAATGTGGGTATTTTAGCAAGGGATGTATTTTAATTGGAATACCAATGAGACCTCAATATCTGAATGCACCACTTCAGAAAATCAATTTCTCTCTCAATAAGGGCTAATTCTTTTTGCTAGTGAACAATATTAGCTAGAAATCATTCTCAATAAATTATACAATTTTCTACAAGTTTAAATGGGGCATATTACTCACAGTAAATTGTCAATTTCAACTGAATCAGGTTATCGGTTGTTGAAAATTTTAATATAGGCTGTTCTTAGGGAAAAGTCACCAGTAGAAGAGACTTGCCTGTTGGCAATGACCCCACACAACTGTGTGGAAATTCCTTGAACTTGTTAGAGTTTGAGGTTCCTTCCATCTTCTGAGAGTTAGACTACTGTCTTGGTCTTGTCAATATGCAGACCAGGAGTAGTGAAATATGGGGTGCTTTTTATGATGTGCTTTATTCTCTTTTGGTCTTTGGAAATGCATCAGGAAAAGTGCTGAATCTGTGTCTGAATCATGAGCAGAGCAGCACTGAGGAAAGGAAGGGGCATGTCTGTCAGTCAGTCTGTGAGCTCTCTTGTGATATGTAACATTCATTGAGTCTGCTCAGAAACCGGTTCCTTTCTGTGCTTTTGCTTATTGAGACAGGATCTGTGTTGAGACACAGGGTCCTGCTGTGCATCCAGGATGTCCTCTAACTCCCATTCCTCTTCCTGCCTCAGCCTCTCAAACGCTAAGATTACAGTGTGTGCCACCACATCTGGATCAGCAACTTGTCTGTTATTTCAAGTCGATGAACTGCTGTTTTATTGGGATGTGTACTGGCTGGTTTTGTGTGTCAACTTGACATAAGCTAGAGTCATGAGAGACAAGGAGCCTCAGTTGAGGAAATGCCTCCATGAGATTCAGCTGTCAGGCATTTTCTCAATTAGTGATCAATAGTGGAGGGCCTAGCCCATGGTGGGTGGTGCCATCCCTAGGCTGGTGGTTCTCGGTTCTATAAGAAAGCAGGCTGAGCAATTCATGTGAAGCAAGCCAGTAAGCAGCATCCCTTCATGGCTTCTGCATCAGCTTCTGCCTCCAGGATCCTGCCCTGGTTATGTTCCTGTCCTGACTTCCTCTAATAATGCACACCAATATAGAAATGTAAGCCAAATAAACCCTTTTCTCCCCAACTCTCTTTTTGGTCATGGTGTTTCATTGCAGCAATAGAAAATCTAACTAAGACAAGTTACTACCAGGGACTGGAGTACTGCTGTGATATGCTTTCCCATGCTTTTGTTTGGAGAAATGTGGGCTTTGGGAGTTTGGAATGGAAAAGTCGTTGAGTACTTTAAGTGTTGTTTAATGGACCATCCTAGTAGGAACATGCAAGACAGGGTGCTGAGGGTGACTTGAACTGTGGGGACTTGGTTCAAGAGGTTTCAGAAGAGAAGAATATTTGCATGTGGTTTAGAGACAGTTCTTGTGATATTTTGGCTAAGAATATGACTGCTTTTTGCCCTTGTCCAAAAAACAAAACAAAACAAAAAAACAAAAAAACCCTGTTTGAGGCTAAATTGAAGAGTTTGGGGGAAATTGCCTTGGCAAAGAAAATTTCACAACAGCCTAGTATAGCCTCCGTTGTGTAGTTATTAGTGTTCACTCTTATGAAGATCTATAATGAAAAGGAACAAGCTGGAACAAATGTACAGATTGGAGAGAAAAAGGGGCACCAGAAAATTGGTTGGAGCTAAGTACTGTGTTCAAGGAGATAAACGGATTAAGGAAATTCTGATACTGAATGGAATAAGGGTAGTAGAGAGCTCAAGGAAAGACCCCACGCACCTTAGCTTCCAACTTGGGAAAAGGAATTAAAGAAAAGCTTAGAGCCAAGTGTGGTGGGACACATCTTTAATCCCAACACTCCAAGGACAGAGACAGGTGGATCTCTAAATTCCTATGTTCAAGCCAGCCAGGTCTACAGATGAGTTCCAGGACAGCCAAGTCTAGGCAGTTAGGGAAAGCTGGTGAAGATGTAATTGAATAAGGGGGCCATGTTAGAACCCCAGCAAACAACAGAACTTGGCAGCTTTGGCTACATGGTTCTGGCTTTAGAGTCAAGGATAGAAGAAAAGGGTTATAGAGTCTCCCTCTGTAACTGAGGAAAGCCACTGAGGCTAGGCATGTGTCAGGGGTGTCCATGAATACATACCCAGAGAGGTCATTGTGTGAAGCTGTGAAGGTGAAGCCTGGAATACCTTGGAGACCCCAAGATGTTGGAGATGCCAGAGCCATGGGATACCTGCTAAGGAAAGCTGCTAACAGAGAGTGGAACTAGCCCAAGAGAAAGAAGTGTGTTGCAGTTAATAAAGCTGAAAGGAGATGGAGATCTGAAGAGCATTTTGATATCAGACATGGAGATGCAGAGTTTGGAGTTTGTTTTAGTTGGGGTTTCTATTGCTGTCAAGAGATATCATGACCACAGCAATCCTCATAAAGGAAAACATTTAATTGGAGTTGGCTTACAGTTTGAGAGGTTACTTTATTACCATCATGATGGGAAGCATGGCACTGTGCAGGCAGACATGGTGCTGGAAAAGGAGCTGAGGGTTCTATATCTTGATCCACAAGCAACAGAAAGGAGACTGTGTTTCATACTAGCCATAGCTTGAGCATATGAGAACTCAAAGCCTACCTCTACAGTGACACACTTCCTCCAACAAGGCCACACCCACCGCAACAAGTCCACTTCTCTTAATAGTGCTGCTAGTGGCCCTGTCAGAGGATCAGCAGGTGGCAATTGAAGTTCAAGGTGTCAGCCCACCAGAAGGAAACTCTCTGATGGGTCAACCTTAGTTAGGCAAGGCCAGGAAACGCCCCTGGAATGTCTTTTGCTTCTGCTGTGCCTTTACATGTTTGCTGTGACTATCTTTCTCTGGTATCTGGCATGGTGTGAATGGATGTGAGAAGATCCCCACTGCCTGTGATATAGTCTGTTTATCCCATGGAAACATTCCATTCTATTGGGCATTTTTATCTGTCATCTGACATCTTTATTGTCATAAATGTGATTCCCCCTAAATTGTACTGTGTATTTAGTAATATTAATGATAGCTTGTACAGAGGTTTATGAATAAAAAGGAAATGTTACACAGTTAAGACCTGTGAGTTTTACAGCTAAGGCTTAAGTTGCACCTAAGGAGCTACATTAGATCACAGTTCAAGTTAATGGTTAAGGAAAACAATTTAGTCCCAGGATCTAGGCTGGCTAAAATTTTGTTATCTTAATGTAGTCACAAGTTTTGGTGTGCATCATTAGCTAAAACAAAGCTTAAAAATAACTTCAAGTTAGACCAGATGCTTTGATAATAGTTTTTAAATGAATAACCGCACAAAACAATCTAAAGTTCACAAGGACACATAGCTGAGTCATAGATTCATTAGGCCAGGGTAGAAAATATAAAGCAGCACAATTGTTGCTAGCTGACGTACTTTCCTTGCTGGGTCTGGTTGATGGTCAAAGGTGATAATTCCTTGTACCCATTACTGACCTCAGTTTTCTGATATAAGAAACTATTGATAAATGGGTGTGTGCCCTGACAATTCAAATTCAGCTGACTGACTGTTTTTTATGTATAAAAGTTTAGGCTTGTGACTCCATTAAAATTCCTTATAAGATTACCTTTCAAGATAGATAATAAAGTGATTGATTCATTCTTTGCAACTGCAATATGCAGCCTGTCAACAAAAGAGTTGGCTGAGAAAAAAATGCTCCTTGCTTGCTCATGTTCTATTAATCTATAACAAGTTGCTTAGATGTAATGTATATGGGTTATTGGGGTGACTCTATTTTTAATCATGTAAGGGAGACAAAAAACATGTTTTTACCTATATTCATTATAATCACCCACTTGGAAAATGGGATGTAACTACATTGTGACTCCTGTATTGCCTGAAAGATTTTATTGGGGTATATAAGTGGTAGAGGGAGAGAGGAGGGTAGGATAATAAAGAAGGTAACCATCAAGAGAGCATGTGAGTGCCTTTTTCCATAAACCCCTCAGACAGAGAAGTCTTAGTATACTCCGATGTTGGGATTTTGCTTTTAGCCCTGTGCTACCTGGAGGCTGGTATAGTGCCACTTCTTATGGGTCAAGCATTCAAACACATGAGTCTATGGGGGCCGTACCTATTCCAACCGCCACATTCCACTCCCTGGCCCCCATTGGCTTGTAGGCATAACCTAATGCAAAAATGCATTTAGTCCAACTTCAAAAGTCCCCATAGTCTACCACAGTCTCAACACTGTTTAAAAGTTCCAATGGGAAGAAAGGGAACATAGTAAGGAAAATACTGGACTAAAGCAAGACCAAAAACCAGCTGGACAAACTCCAAGCTCTGCATTTCCATGTCTGATGTCAAAGTGTTCTTCAGATCTCTAACCCCTTTTATCTTTGTTGACTACAACACACTTCTTTCTTGTGGGCGGGTTCCACTCCCTGTTAGAAGCTCTTCTTGGCAGATATCCTATGGCTCTGGCATCTCCAACATCTTGGGGTCTCTGAGGCAATCCAGACTTCATCTTCACAACTTTACACAATGGCTTCTTTAGGCCTTTATTCAGGGATACCCCTGGCACATCCTGGCCTCAATGGGTATCCTTAGGCAGGGAGGGAGATTCCATAACCCCTTTCTTCTATCCCTGAGCCAGGCCCCCAAGTTCAAATCACCTTCATCACCACTGTCTTCCATATTGTTAGTAGGATGGCCCATTACGGCCCATTTACAGTGTTCAATTGCTTTTCTACTGCAAACTCCCAAAGTCCACATTCCTCCAAACAAAATCATGGTCAGGTCTACTACAGCAATACCCCATTCTGTCTTAGTTAGGGTTTCTATTGCTGTTAAGAGATCCCATGACCACAGTAATTCTTATAAATAAAAATATTTAATTGAGACTGGCTTACAGTTTCAGAGGTTTGGCCCATTATCATCATGGTAGCAGGTAGCATGCTGACATCTGTCTTAGTTAGGGTTTCAGTTGCTGTGAAGAGACACCAGGCCCACAGCAACTCTTCTAACAGAAAACATTGAATTGGGACTGGCTTATTCAAACAGCCACAGAGCTTGCCTAGCTGGTTTTCAGCCTTGCTTTGGTTCAGTATTTCCTCACTGTGCTGCTTCTCCCATTTCCAAATGTCCCAACAGTAATGTATATCCTGTGCCATTATGTGCTGGAAGTATTTGATCTCCTTTTCCATTTTGATTTTATAGGAGATTACAGTTAAGAGATTGCATGAGTCTCAGAAGAGACTTTGAACTTTGGACTTTTAAACAATGTTGAGGCTGTTGTAGACTAAGGGGACTTTTTCGATTGGACTGAATGAATTTCTGCATTCTGTTATGGATATAAGTCATTGGGGGCCAGGGAGTGGAATGTGGTGGTTTGAATAGGAATGGTCCCCATAGACTGATATGTTTGAATGCTGAACCCACAAAAGGTGGCACTATTAGGAGGTGTGGCTTTGTTGGAGTGGGTGTGGCTTTGTTGGAGGAGGTGTGTCACTAGGAAGTGGGCTTTGATGTCCAATAAGCTCAAGCTGCACACCATGTGGCATTCTCTCCCTGCTGTCTGCAGATCCAGACTTAGAATTCCTGAGCTCTTCCTCCAGCATCATGTCTGCCTTCTCACCGTGATGATAATGGACTAAACCTCTGAGCTATAAGCCAGTCCCAATGAAATGTTTTCCTTTATAAGAGTCACTCTGGTCATGGGTCTCTTCCCAGCAATAGAACCCCTAACTAAGACACCCTCTAAAACTACAAGCCAGCCCCTGGTTGGATGCTTTCTTTTACAAGAGCTGCCTTGGTCATCGTGTCTCTTCACAGCTACAGAAAATAACTAAATTAATATCCCTGGACTTCCCAGCCTTCAAAATCACAGAGCTAATATATCTCTATTCTTTATCAATTGCCTGGCCCCAAGTATTTTTCATCAAAAGAAAGCAGATTAGGACATCATATGTTAGGATTTAGGATTAAAATTTCAATGTAAGGATTTTGGAGGACATAGACATTCACACTAAAATAACATTGTAGGGCTGACAAACCCCATCCTTTCTAGATCAGCTCTGGACCATTTTTCTCAGTCTGGAGCCTACAAACCTTTTCATTCCTTACTTTCATTTTTTCATCTTTTTTGCTTATTTTGTTTTCTGAGAGAATTTTGCAATGCAGCTGTCTTAGTTTGGGTTACTATGGTGATAATAAAACACCATGACCAAAAGCAAGTTGGGGAGGAAATGGTATATTCAGCTTACACTTCCACATCACAATTCAGCATCAAAGGACGTCAGGACAGGAGCTCAAACAGAGCAAGAACCTGGAGGCAGGAACTGACACAAACTCTGGAGGGGTGTTGCTTACTGACTTGCTTGTCATGGCTTGCTCAGCCTGCTTCCTTATAGAACCCAGTACTCCCAGCCTAGGGGTGGCACCATCCACAATGGGCTGGGCTCTCCCACATCATTCACTAGTTAAGAAAATGCCTAACAGGCTTCCTACAACTCAGTCTTATAGAGGCATTTTCTTAACTGAGGTTCTCTCCTCTCAGACGACTTTAGCTTATGTCAAGTTGATATAAAACTACCCAGTACAGTAGCCAAGGCTGACCTAGAACTTGTGATCTTTTTGCCTCTCTCTCTCTCTCTTAAGTTCTAGGATCATATACGTGCACCAGCACTCCTGACTCAGTGTCCATTTGAACTCATAGAAAGGTGGAAACAGTTACAGCTTACCCTGCCAACAAGCAAGTATTGGCGACAATTCCATCGTCTTTCATTGTTTTCATGGAAGCAACTCCAAGAGCATCTGGAAAGTTTCTTTCAATGAAGGAAAAAATTTCCCTGAAAGTTGAGAGCCCTGCCCACATGCTTCCTACACAGACAAAACCAACATCTAAATTTCCTCCCTCAGGAAAACACCGTTGCTTGAAAACTCATTTTGTTAAGGATGTCACAAAACCGTATTACAATCTATTAAAATAGTATTTATTAGTTGCACACATAGTTGGTAGAATTCTCATTTCACCTAGGTGTGTGTGTGTGTGTGTGTGTGTGTGTGTGTGTGTGTGTGTGTGTGTGTGTGTGCATACATGCATATGGAGGTTGGAGATGTCTTCCTCAATCACACTCTACCTTGGCTTGTTTGTTTGGTTTTTGTTGTTTATTTTTTTGAGACAGGATCTCTCATGGTTCTTTGACTTTGCCAGTTCTGGTAGACTGGCTGATCAACGAGTCTCAGAGATCCTCCTTTCTCCACCTTCTCAAGGCCAGGATTACAGGTGCATGCTGTCACAGCCTACATCTTCACTTGGGTGCTAAGGATTAAACTCAAGTCTTCATGCTTACACACAATAGTCAGGTTAGTTCTCCAGCCTTCTCTTAGTTTTGAGGGGGAATTTGTAGGATGAAAATGTTTATCATTGGTCAACATCACTACATGTCTTCCTGACTTGTATTTTCTTACATTCTCATGCTAAGAGGTCTCAGACATCCTTTTCCCCCATTTTTTTCCTCTTTCCATGTATTTTATTTTAAATGCAAAATCTAAAGATAGTTGCTTCTGTAGAATCAGAAAGTGAGAAGAGGTCCTTTAGCAATTAACCAGTGTGAATCTTTCTCAGATAAAGAAACTATACCTAAAAGGCTACTGAATCATGCTTAATCTTAACACTGGGGGTAGCTGATCAGAGACAGAGATCCTATGTTGTCTAGCTGTTTTCTTCAAGATAAAACCCATCCATTTTGAAGGAAAGCTCATTAAGACTAAGATATTTAAAAGGAGGTAAAACATTCCACCCTGCAGGCAAGCTCATTAAAACTCAGAAAGTAACATGTCAGTAGATCCAGGAAGTCCCTGAAACTGAATAGATTCACTAAGCCCCACCCTAGGTAGTTTGAATGAGAATGACCCCCATTGGCTCATATATTTGAATGTTTGGTTCCCAGTTGATGGGATTATTTTGGAAGGATTGGGAGTGTGGTCTTGTTGGAGGAAGTGTGTCACTGAAGATGGACTTGGAGATTTCAAAAGACTCATGTCATTCTCAGTGTTAACTCTCTATTTCCTACTTGCAAATCAGGATCAAGATGTAAGCTCTCAGCTAGAGCCACTGCTATGTCTTTGCTCCATCATTATGGACTCTGACTCTCTGAAACCATAAGCACCCAATTCAATGCTTTCTTTCCTAAGTTGCCTTGGTCATGGTTTCTTATCACAGCAATATAAAATTAACTCAGACAGCCTCTCTTGCCTCTATGCATATGTAAACCATAAGGACCACTGAGAGACACTTTAAGTCAGGCTGAGCTGCCTGGAAGGAGCAGAGACCAGCTGAGATACTTGGAAATGACACCCTCCAACCTGATGAACTATCTGTAGGTTGTATAGTGTGCTTCAGGTTTCCAAATTTTGTGATCTATCACTGATACTGGGTTGGGCTTTGGTGACCTGCTGTCTTTCAGTCATCTCTGTTTCTCTAAGTGACCACTCACCCACAGTTCTGTAAGTAAACTCAAGAAAACTCATTGTTTCACCAAATTGGACCCTAGTGGTACTGTACTTTGTTCTGTTCTCAGTTCCCTACCTGGTAAGTAGACATTTCCTTGTGTATTCCCCAGGAGGAATGTTATACAACACTGTCTGTATGTCTGCCTTCAGAGCATTTAAAATTAGGATCTATATGGCTCCACTGATAGAGGATTTGCTTAGTATGCACAGAGCCCTGAGTTTGCTTCTGAGCATCAGTTTCTATAATCCATCTTGGCATGGTGGAATACACCTATAATCCCCCTGCTTAAGAGACAGAGGCAGTGGGATGAGAACATTTAAGATCATCTGAAAGTACATAGTGGGTCTGAGGCCAGCCCTGGCTATATGAAATCCTATCTGAGAAAATGTCATGGTCCTGGCTGGGACTGTAGTTCAATGCTAGAAGGCATGCTAGCCATGTCTGAGGCCTTGAGTTTGATCCTCAGCATGCCCCAAATTAAAGTAAATATTAGTTAACTTATGACCTAATTTATGAGAAAGAAACCAACTTGGGGAAGACCCGTGACTTACACCTGTCATAGAAAAGCAGGATTGCAAGTTTCAGGCTAGCCTAGACTGCTTAGGGATGGCATATCTGGAGAAACAATAGTAGGGGTAGGTTAGAAATGTAGCTCACTTGCTTGAGTGCTTGCCTTGACGACACAGAAAACTTAAGGCCAGCCTAGAATACATGAGCTCCTGTCTCAAAGATAAAATAAACTATAATGTGTGAAAATATGGAACATTGTAGTTGAAATGCCTTACTTTTAATTTTAAGAAATGAGTGTGTGGGGTGGGGGAGGAACAGCCCTGTATATTTGTACTTAAAAAATCCAGTTCATTGTTTTTCAATCGGTTTACTTTTGTATTCTGATCTTAGGTCTGTAAGTCATGCCCTTCTGCTTGCCAAGCCTGTCACCCACACTAGGTCTGACTCAGGCTGCTGGGCTAAATATTCTTTGTTGTGGCTAGTACAAACCAGATAGATAACCATTTTCCAGGCAGTCTTGGACCTCCTTACTGACTGAGTGAAAGAACATCAGTTGAATAAAATAAGCACATGTCATCATATGAACCCGAGCGCATACACAATTAACTCAGAAACAAAAGAGTGGTTGGCTTAACATTCTGTGATGTTTGTCTTGAAAAGATAACTTAGGTTCTAGTTATCCCTGGTTTATGCTCTTAGCTACTGGAATTCATTTTAGAAGTGGTAATAACTAGCCCAAAGCAAAATAGAAACTTAAGGTAGAATGCTGAAAGTTAGAAGAACAAACATGTCTCCTATATAATAAAAACTTCAGATGTACTCAAAGGTGAAATTCCTTTTTGGTTCAAATTTAACATTTAATGGTTTTTCTTAAAACAAAAACAAAAACAAAAACAAAAACAAAACACCTATGTTTAGTTGATTTATCTATTTCAAGTGATGTTATTAAAAAATACAAAAACAAACCTGCTTTACCTTTATTTATTTGTTTATCTGTTTATTTTTGAGATAGGGTCTCACTCACCGTGTAGCTCTGGCTGGTCTGGAACTTACTGTGTAGATGATGCCGATCCTAAACTCATAGACATCTGCTGAGATAAAGGTGCACACCATGCATTACACCCGTTCTTTCCACCACCCTCTTTTTTCTTCTTCAAGACAAGGTCCAGGGTCTCAGTACCTTGCTGTGTAAGCAGGCTGACCTCATGGGTAGCCCAAGTGCATCCTGCTTCTGCCTCAGCCTCCAGATTCCTACACTTAGGGTCATGTGCCACCACAATCAACATTTTTTTTTAATCATCGAAAATGACAGCGATTATAATAAAAGGGACAGGCAGGTCTGATCAAAGCATGTCCTGAGGAAAGTCAACTGACTGTTTTGTACTTTTTCTGTCTTTGAGGTAAGTGTTCTGGTTTCTAACGGTAGCCATTCATGAACTCCTGAGCAAAGTCTGCTGATTTCTCTACTGAGTCTTTCACCTCCCAGCAAGTGATGGGGCACTTACAACTTCACTTTATGATCCTAGCTAAGTGGAGGCCTCAAAATCTGAAACCAAGATCAGACACACATAAAAATAGGGTCCATCTTCACTCATCCACGTTATTTCTTCTGTGCTCAAACATCCAAACATCCACACGATCCAGGTTCTTTGCGTCAAAGTTAGAATAGAACATTCTTGTGAAGTTCTGAACGTTTCTATATCTTTTTTTTTTTTCAGTGTTAGTAGATTAAGGAGCAGCTGTGGGTTTGTTTTTCTACCTGAGAAATAATCTATTATGTATTTTGACAACTAGGAAAGTCAAAGAAGGACTGAAGGAAAGAGTATTTGGAAGAAACAACTCTATTCACCATGTAAATATCTGCAATGGCGTAATTTTTACTGTGATAGAATTAGGTGAATATCATCTGTGTGTGTGTGTGTGTGTGTGTGTGTGTGTGTGTGTGTGTGTGTGTGTGTGATCTGATATTTGATGAGTTTTCCCCAGAAGAAATTTTTTGTATCTTTTTTTGTTTAAAAGTTGTTTTTTTTTGGGGGGGGGGTTGGGGATTTAGCTCAATGGTAGAGCGCTTGCCTAGCAAGCGCAAGGCCCTGGGTTCAATCCTCTGCTAAAAAAAAAAAAAAAAGTTTTTTGTTTTTTTTTTTCCCATTTTACAGTTCCCCTCCCTCCCCTCCTCCTGCTCACCCTCTACCTTATCCAGACAAGAATCTGCCTAAAAATGCTCTGGCTCAAGACAGTCTCAGAGGGCTGATGCCTGGTCTCCTCCGGCAGCTGCAATCCATAGTGCCACATCCTACAGGGCCAGCAATGTGTTCTCAGGCCCCCTCTTGCCCTTGGCTGTGGAGTGGGAAGGTCTCAAAACTCCTGTCGTCTACTTGGCAAGGCTTATCTCAATGTCAATAAAAAGCAGGACCTGACCAGTCCAGATTTCAGTGATTCAACATCACTTGCAAACCTGATGAAAATTCTTACAACAGAAATTTCATAGCTTTCTTGATGCCTTGGAAAATGCTCCTGTTTTCCAAAATATCATTTCCCCCTGTGTGGTAAAATAATACCTTCTGTGCTTAGTTACAACGAAATATTATTTGAGACAGATTCAAACATTATTTTTGCTACTTATATTTATGACTTTCCGCTGGGCCAAGTTTACGGCACATCTGTGCCAAGAACACCACCATGTGACGTCTGGGGAAGTACTTCAGGTGTCTTTTGTGTCTTTCCCTGGGACTTCACTTAATCTGGTGTTCTGCCTCTGTGTGTCCAAGACTCATCTCTGCTTCCTGTCCATGATACCACCTGTCACATCAAACCTCATTTTATAACTACAGCCGTGTGCTGCATGGCATTTTGGTCCATGATGAGCTACATCACTGAGGGTGGCACCATAAAATTACAGTACCTAATGACAGCAGAAGTGCCTTACTGTGCTGTATTTGGGACAGTGTCCCGAGCCCCATCACTACCAAGCAGTGTGGAGAACATACGAAAAGAAAAGAGGCCTGGTCCATCCAGGGGAACAAGTGTGCCTACACCCAGGGTGGGCCTTCACTCCTCACTGAAAACATCTCCCCGACAGGCCAACAGGTGCATTTCCTAGATGGTTCTACCAAGCTGAAAATGAAGATTAAACATCACAAATGGCATAGAGCATTGATTATATATATGTGTGTGGATTTGAAGACTTTAATTCAGAACCAGGGTATGTCCTGGTGCTTATATCCCAAGATACTACAGATTCCACTCTGTTCAGATGGTTTTTAGCCCACATATATGTTCAATTGGTTTGCTGGTTCATCTTTGATAAGGTGTTTGTATCACAGACTCAAGGGTGGAAGGGAGGGGAGCCATGAAAATACCAAGTTAGAACTTCCTCTTTAACACTGCTGGTCACATCCCCTGAAGGCTGTCTGACTTTAGGCAAGCAGGAGGCCCTGAGGCTGAACCCCAACCATCAAAAAACAAACTATAAAACTGAAGATTTGAAGGGCGAGCCAGGAGTGGTGGCACATTCCATCTAGGGTGGGGTAGGGAGAGGGAGAGGCAGGCAGATTTCTGAGTTCAAGGCCAGCCTGGTCTACACATCGAATTCTATTAATACCAAAGCTACACTGTGAGACCCTGTCTATTGGTGAAATTATTAAGGTCATTCCACGTAGTTAAAAGGGAGGTTTATTTTGTGGGGTAACTTACAAATGAAGGGATAGGTTGCAGGGTCTGGGAAAGGGATGGCGCAGTCTGGTGGTGTTCTCTGGAGAACTCTGCTTGGTCCACCTCCAGCGTCCAGGGTCCCAGAACCAAGAGAAGCCTCTCCTCTGGATCCTGGGTCTTCAGCGTCCTCCCTCAGCCCCGCCTTGTGGGCGTGACCATTACCGAAGCCTCAGTAGGGGTTGGAACTTCCAGGCCAAGGCTGGGATGGCTACCCACTACACCTGTCTAAAAATAAAATAAAAGGCAAATCAAACTGATAAAAAAAGAGAAGTGCCTCAGTTTGTTCCAGTGCCTATGACAGTTGCATGGTCGCGAAATCCCCCAGAGATACAGTTCTCAGGACGTACCTCTGTCATTGAAGAGCGCAGGACTGTATTTGTTTATAGTACGATGATGACTCCATAAGGCAGAAGCAGCCCCATTCAACCTTAGTTCAATTATGAAGGATGCAAAGAGCTAAACCCAATTACTGTTGTCTTTTTACTTCAAGTATCAGTGCTAGGGCAGGTGTCTCCATGACGGGGAAGGTGACCTGACCTGCTGATGTCCCACACAACCTAAGTCAGAAGCTCATTTTTTAGTAAAAGTGGGGGGACCTATAAGGTCCTGGCCCTCATTTTAGGTAACTGTTGCCTTGCTTGCTGACCTTGACCTTGAAGAGAATGGAAAACATGCAATATTTGTCTTTCCAAGTTTGGGTCACTTCATTTCAATAGTACTTTTCAGATCCATCCATTTTTCTGAAAACTTTAAAACTTCATTTTTTTTTTTTTACAGCTGAAAAAAATTCTGCTGTATATACCACACTTCCCTTTTCCATTCATCTACTGATGGATGTGTATATATGTACCACATCTCCATTATCCACTCTTCTACTGATGGACAGCTAGGCTGATTCCATTTGCTTGCTGTGCATGCAAGTATAGGCATTTTTATTTTTTCCAAACTTTTGAGCTAGCTAAGGATCTACATAATGCTTACATTATGAAAATATAATTTTTGCTTGAGTTTGGAAAACCACTAAATGACATCTCAAAGCTCTTCTACTTCCATGCAGTCAAGGGTTTGGCTGCTATTTTTGTTAATCTTTAGTCCTAATTTCAACATTCTTGCTATCTACTCCTTCCCAGATCTGAAGCCTGAGAACTTTCATCTTCTGGAACAATGACAAACATGTACTCTTTCTCCGAGAACACTGCCTTTCATCCAAAGATATAAAAGAGATATTCAAGTCAGTAAAATAATCTCCTTTATAAGTGTTATCGAAGTGGGACGAAAGAAAGAGAAAGACAAGGCTTGATGTCCAAGGACCTTCAAGATAGGAACAAAATCTTTTGGAAAATTAATATCATTTACAAAGCAAATGTTTAGAAATAGTCTGTTCCCTTGATGTTATGTAAGCCATGGGCAGATTTACAGGGAGAGAGTAAAATGAAGCAGACTGGCTGAACTGCCACTGTCCCCTCAGATTGTGAGTCTTTCACAACAGAAGACAGAAGACAAACTCTATGAAGACAACATTTAGTGTCAGGAAAATGTGCTTTTTCCACCAGTGTCTGCAAAGACATGCCTAGAGAGCCGCAAGTGACAGTTCACTTTGCTAAAAACTCCTGCATGGGGCTTAGCTTCCAGAAGAGATAATGAAATCTCTCTGGCTCAAGTGTGACGTTAGCCATGGCATAGAGAAAGCAGGCTATGTGCAATTATTAAAGAGTCTACTGGGACACCCATTGACATTCGTGTTGTAAGTTTTCATTTAAAAGTGTCATTTAGGACAGGGGCTTCCAGGGATGCTCATTTCTGCAGCCTTGGTGACTTCCGTCAATTCGTTAACTCGTTATTTACTCCTCCAGACACAGCCAATCACCCTACAGCTCCAATACGACATGGACATTGCTTATTCCCTTCCTGGCAGCCACTTTACTCTAGGCTCAGAACTCAACCAAACATAAGTAAATGGGAGGCGTAGACAACATTCAGGAACAGGTCAACCTGAATCCCATTCTTTGTTCTTTGCTGTGGTTTCCATCTCACAAGACTGAGGGTGTCTCCAGCCTGCACAGGGATTGGTCAGACTTTCAGGAGGTGGGGCCAAGTGCAAGGAAGGGGCATGTTCCTTCCTAGCTCCTTGTGTTTACTTCCTGGCTGCCCAGATGTGAATGGGGCTTCTCTGCTCTACCTTCCCACAGTGATATATGCATTGCTTTCTGAACACAGGCCCAAAGCAACAGAACCAAACTCTCAAAGGTTAAAAGTGTTAAAATAATATGTGTCATGTTTCAGAAGTTTATGAGTTTTTCCCTTTACCGTTCCTTTTCTCTCTCTCTCTCTCTCTCTCTCTCTCTCTCTCTCTCTCTCTCTCTCTCTCGTGGGACAGGATCTCATATAGCTGAGGCTAGCCTTGAACTCAAGAATAGCCTTGAACCTTGGCCCTCTGGCCTCTCCCTGTTGAATATTGAGATTCCAGGCAGGTATCACTCTTCTGCTTTATTTCTGATGCTGTGATAAAAACTCTAACAAAACGAAACTTAAGTGGGGAATGGATTTATTTGGTTTTCAATCCAAAGATACAGCCCATCATTTCTGGGAAGGAAAGGCAGGAAGTCAGGCAGCAGTCACATCACATCCTCAGTCAAGAGCAAAGAAAATAAATGCACCCTTGGTTGCTGGCTATCAACTAGCTCTCTCCTCTGTCGCAGACATCCCTGCCTAGGGAATGGAAGAGCCTGGAACAGCACCCTACCCCCACCCCCAAATACACATGCCCTCATGCAGCTCTGATCTAGACAAATCCTCTTTAAACGTCTCTTCCCTGGTGACTCTAGTTTGTGTCAAGCTGACAGTTAAAACTAACTGGCACAGCCACCAAGTCCAGTTTTCCAACAGTACTATCCCTCCCACCCTCGAGAAATTTATGAATGTAAACTACTATATGAATGGCCCATGATAAAACTGGGAGAGGCAGTGTGACAGTGGGAAGCAATCTGTTGTTGTTTTCCTGCAAATACTGGGAAGCAAACTCTGGGCCTCACACATTCCAAGTAAACACTCCCTCACTGAGATAGAACCCCCAGCCAGAACCCCCCCCCCCAAAATAAATTCTGTAAGTGCAGTCAAATCACAGAACAAAAGTACAAATTAACATTTCTTCTTGGAGACTTTAGAAGTCAAAGCATGCAAATGACATTAATTGTCCGGCTCTATAGAATCACATCTGGGGCTGCTTATGCGGCTGAGGCCGGGGTGTGTGTGTGTGTGTGTGTGTGTGTGTGTGTGTGTGTGTGTGTGTTCAGAGGTCTGTAGCATTGAGACCAGTGATCATTTTTGCTGGCAGCAAGATTATTCCAGAGCTTAACCTGCTCCGGTTCTCGCTGGCTGAGCAGATCATGCTCACTATGCAAATGCTTCTTCAGGACTGAATGCCACTGGGGAGGAAGGAAGCCATTGAAAAGCATCCCTGTACTGCTGGCAAACAAAAAGCCATCACATCCCGATCAAAGAAAAGAGAATCCTTTGGCGACAGAAATCCCAGAGTCTAGCATCACAAAATGAGTTTCTCCTTCACACGCTTGTTACTTTTTAAGCCTTGCCCAATAAGAAGAGGCAACAGGCAGGGGTGGCGTTGGGGGTGGGAATCCTTTCAAATGTACACTTGCATCACATCTCATACACTGCCCTCAGCCTTTTTCACTCTTTGGGTTACCATCAACTATTTAAGAAGGCATCAATTTTCAAGCCGAAGGAAGGCATTGTGAGTGGCCCACCACGGCACAGCATCTCAGTTTATAAGACGCCCACAACCAAGACGTGATCAACCACTCTTTCAATACCATGCCACCACAACACGGCAGCCCACCCTCTCTTGACAGGGCACGCTCTGTAAGCTGCTGTTCTAAAGTGCTTCGGGTGTCTGCTAAATTGTCATTTGTTACAAGCAGGCTTCTGCTGTGACAGATGCCCCCAACTCCTTCTCTCCCCCGAGCTCCTGGAATCACAGCTGTGTTGTACCATAAGCACAGTGCTGTCACATCTTGGCTTTGTTTAATTATTCAAGTTGGTCCTACTACAGAATGAAACTGCCTGGAGATATTATGGGATTGCAGTCCAAACAGCACACATGACCATATAGATGCCCACCCTTGCCAAGTATCTCCATGATTCCCCTTCTCCCTCACATGGCTGGCAATGTGCCCCTAAGAGGCGGGAGCTGGATGAGATGGACCAGTCTAACCAAGAGCCAGTGGAGGTTAGGGTTGGAGGGAAGTTTGTACGTGTAATCCTAGCAGTTTGTAGGTAGAAACAGGAGGATCATGAGTTCAAGACCACCTGAAGCTACACTATGAGACATTATCTCCCCACCCCAAAAGTAAAAAAAAAATTTTTTTTTAAACTGATTTACCTCCACTCTGTGCCCCTGTCTTTCCAGTAGGGAGCCTTGCTCGGGCAGATGATTCTGAAGTTCAAGTTCAGCCCAGGCTGCATGAGACCTTGTCTCACAAAACAAACCAATGAGTCAGCCGAGAAGTTACCAGCTCAAAGCTTAGGTTCAGGCCAACCTGGACCCTTGCCTAGTTTTGGGGGACAGCTTCCTGAATTTCATAGGCACACCGGGATCAGTTATATCTTCTGTACATGATGCCCACTGCCCCCCAAAGTCCTTTAAAAGGTGAGAAGTATCTGTCTGTGAGCTAAAAACTTCCAGGTTACTGGTGGTGGGGGGGATTATAATAGTAATCTGTCATAGTAATTAATTTGAAGCATGCTGTGCATAGTCTCATATTCAGAGGGAAACAAAAACAAAACCACAGAACACAATGTGAGGAAAGGCTTTAGGGCTCTTCTGGTTAGAGTCCGTTCTTCAAGTGGAGGTCAGAGCCGTGCAGAAATAAAAACCATGGCACAGGTCGAAGCAGCAGATTTCCTACTTGGACACAACTCGGGCTCTCCCACCTCGCCTCACCTCCTCCAGCCACTGAAAGGACACAAAAGAGGCCTATTTGCTATTCTTCTATTTGGATCTCTTTCTCATTACCTCCTCAGGAGTGAGGGTGCTGTCTCTGAAGGGAGCAAAGACTTAACTCTACAGTCTTTGGTAATCCCTGGGTACTGTGGGCCAGCCTAAGAAAAAGAGAAGGGGCAACCTCAGAAGGTCATATGTATGGAGCAGGGAGGATCCGAATCCCCCTACAACATCCTGGTGCCTCAGTGTCTATGGGCTAAAAGACCAGCTCATAGAAAGGGACTTTTCTTGGCCACCGCTTAAGGAGGAGCGCAGCTGCACTGGCCACAGCACAATTCCCAGGAGCAACCAGGCACAGATCCAGCTCCCCCGAGAACCGCCAGCGCTGGGGAGCTGACTCCCCCACCACCCCCATGCTTGGATAGATGCATTGAGCTCTCCCAGGCTTGGAGGGGAGAAGCCAATTGAAAAGCTACCCAAGTTGAAGCAGAAAGTACTTTTTCCCAGGGCTCGGCCGTCATTCCTGGAGACTGTGCTCATGAACAGTGAAATGCAGAGAAACAAGGAGAAAGACTTAGAGATGTCATGCACACTCGGGCTACATCAGATTGAGTTTTACCTCGTTGTCGCTGCCTGACTTAGAGAGGCAGATTCCCTAGAACTTTAAGGGGGACAAGGCCTCAGCAAGTATAAAATACCAGTGAACTGAGGGAGCATCTATCAGAAGACGAAAAGAAAATATAAACCATAATTTGATAACTTACTAATCTCTTTCAAGGGGAGAGAAGATTGAGGTTGTCAGGTGAAATGTTTTCCTTGTCTTCTAATTCCACACAGCGGTGTTGTCTTTGCAGGTCATTCACACAGGTAATGTTGCCTTCTGTGTCGTTCTAGGGAGATCTCCAGAAAAAGGATTCACACCTGGCTTCTTCTTGGCTGCCTCGGCAATGCAAGTAGCCATCTCATGCTCCCACAAGCCATGCCTTCCTCTTGCAGTGGCCTGTACCCTCAAACTCTGCTTCCTCGTCTGTCTTTCATTTCACAGTGAATGACCGACCCCCAGGGCTCCCTTGAGAACCGGGGAAGAAGCAGAGAATGGAAAACTGCCTCAAGGCACACTGTGAGAAGGTCCAAGTTAGAGCCAGGGTATGATGCCCAAGCAGCATAAAATTATGAGAATTCTTGTGCTGTAAGCCTGTATTCAAGACCTCCTCTCTCCCTTCAATAAATGGCATTCGGCATTGAAAGAAAGAAAGAAAGAAAGAAAGAGAGAGAGAGAGAGAGAGAGAGAGACAGAGACAGAGACAGAGACAGAAAGAAAGAAAGAAGGAAGGAAGGAAGGAAGGAAGGAAAGAAGGAAGGAAAGAAAGAAAGAAAGAAAGAAAGAAAGAAAGAAAGAAAGAAAGAAAATAGTCAGTGCTAGCCACATGGTGGGTGTCACACAGCTTTAATCTCAGCTCTTCTCTGGAGGCAGAGGCAGGCAGATCTCTGTGCGTTTGAGGCCAGCCTGGTTTACAGAGCAAGTTCCAGGACAGCCAGGGCTACACAGAGAAACCCTGTGTTGAAAAAAAACAAGAGCAAACAAACAAAAGAATCAGTGTTTAGGGTCTTGTTAGCAATGGCTTCCTTCTAATTTCTCAAGCTTACTTCACACAGACGCATCCACAGTCCATTGGAGGAGGAAGACAGGGAGTGGTGCCTCCCAGTGTCCCCAGAAACATGGCCATTGGTTTCTCCCAAGTACACGTGAGCTTTTCTCTCTGGAGAGAGACTGGATCTCTTCTCCCGCATACAGGTAAACATCTCCCAAGAAACAAATGCTGTGAGGGAAGAGGGCAGATGCCTCCTTGAATGGGAAAGGGCTGTTGTTACCAAGGGGACAGATGCTGAAAAGGAGGAAGCAACCTGGGAGGTATTGCATCCTACTGCAGGAAGGTGTGCCAGCTCCACTTCTTCCCCAGAGTTCCCTGTGGTGATATATGGTATGCCCTAATCAACTTATCTGGGAATCAGAGGACAGAGCCAGCCACTAGATTAGACACAGAGGCCAGGCAGTGGTCACACACACACACACACACACACACACACACACACACACGGGAGACAGAGATCCACCTGGATCTCTGAATTCAAGGCCACACTGGGAACTGAGCCAGCAGTGGTGGCTTACGCCTTTAATCCCAGCACTAGGAAGGAAGGCGGCAGGGCACAGAAACATATATAAGGCCTGAGTAAACAGGAAGTCTCTCTCTTGAGGCTGAGGGTTTCGTAGAGGTAAGAACATGGCTGGCTTGTTCTGTTTCTCTGATCTTTCAGTTTTCACCCCAATATCTGGCTCTGGGTTGTTTTTTTTTTTTAATTAATAAGACCATTTAGCAATTTGTATTGTTTCTTTATCACCTGAATTTCTTCTCAACTTCCCATTTCAGTAAAGTGAACACAATTATGGTTTTTGACATTACTAAACTAAGAGCATTAGATGTAGGTGGGAAAGAGGGAAGGAAATCCATTTCTTTGACAAAGTGATTTCTCTGAGGAAAAGCTGCTAAGGGTATACCACTTTGATTTTAGTGTAATTGCATTATATTTAATTAGCACTGAAGCAGAAAGTTGGGTTTCGATCTCCACTAGAAACAGACATGAGGACTGGTCAGGAAAGCCAGCTTTTGACCTGCCCACAAGAGTCAGTTGGTTTGTCAAGGAATTTGATACATCAATTGTTAAGCAAAATATTATGAAAAATTAAAACTATATAACCTTAAAATTAAATAAATCACTTAAAATGAAGGTATAATAGGCGTAACTTCCTAATTGTTTCATTATATTTTATTATTGTAATTTTTTGTATTATTTTCTTGTGTGTACATGAATACATGCTAAGGGTACATGGAGAGGTCAGAGGACAACCGTGGGAGTCAGTTCTCACCTTCTACCATGTAGATCCCAGGGGATCAAGCTCAGATTGTCAGGTTTGGTCCTAAGTACCTTTACCTGCTGAGTCAGCTCCATAGCCCTACATCTTACTATTACACATAATCTGGAAGTTATTTATTTCTATTGCATGGTAAACTAGCATGCTACTATGCCTCTTCCCCCACTGGTTACTTGAACTCAATCAAGGTAGGAGAATGTGTATGAGCCAGGTGTGGTGGTGCATGCCTGTAATCTCAACACTCCGAAGGTGGAGCACTACAAATATATAGCTTTTTAAAAATCCAGCTCCCTGTAGGAAATAGGGTGCTGGAAGCGACAATAGCCCACTCCAAGAACCTTGGTACTGGCGATGGATAGAAGATGGCCTCCCAGGTCTGGTAAATGGGGCTGGAAGCTTTAACTCCATGTGTGTGTCTTCTGATGTTTGTTTCAGTTTTTCTTTCTTTCTTTCTTTCTCTCTCTTTTTTTTTGTTGTTGTTGTTTTTGAGACAGGGTTTCTCTGTGTAGCTTTGCGCCTTTCCTGGATCTCACTCTGTAGCCCAGGCTGGCCTCGAACTCACAGAAATCCGCCTGCCTCTGCCTCCCGAGTGCTGGGATCAAAGGCATGCGCCACCACCGCCCGGCTGGTTTCATCTTTTCTATTGGCTGAAACCCTGCTCCTGTTCAGGCAGGGACAGAGTACGAATTTCTCTCAATATTGTACCTGTTGGTGTATTAGTGACTTTCCTTTTGCTATGACGAAAATACCATGACCAGGACAACTGATGACGGAAGTATGTGAGTGCCCTTATTGTTTCAGAGGGTTAGAGTGCGTGACAGCAGGAACAGCTGAGAGATCTCATCTGGATCCACAAGTAGGTGGCCTCCAGGGAGTCTCACTACATTGGATAACCTTACCTGAGAAATCTTCCTGAACGTCTCTTTAATCTTGACACTCAATTGCTCAAAAATTTGGGGCAGCTAATCTTGCTTACAAAGGAGCAAAATCACCTTAGTTTCTAATTTCCAGTCCCACCCTCCAGTTGCTATTACTAGATACCCTCATCCCGCTAACTCCCCAAAGGCATCTTTTTCCGTCTTGGGTATAGCAGTTGCTAATGCTTTTGTTTTTTTTTCTCCTAGGATACCCCCATCCCATCTCTACCCGGAGTACCCTGCCTGCTTCATGTTCCTTCTAGGCCCATCAATTCATCTCCTCTTTATTCTCAGAGCACTGTGATGTATGCCATCATCCAGCACATGGTGTGTGTGCAGATGGCAGGACTCCTGGTATGGTTGTTGATTTTAAATGTGTTTTCTATTATACACCACCAACTGTCTGTAAAGTACAAGAACCTATCCTGCAAGGTTAAGGATGCAAAGATAAGTAAGACTTAGAGGAAAGGAAACAAAACATCCACATAAAGTCACCTTATTATGTGTTAGCAGAAGACACATTCTATAAACACTAGAAAGTAGGGATGCCAAGGAGAGACATTTTCATGGCATCCACTAGAATCAGAGAAAAAATTATCTTGGAAAAGGCAGTGTTTGACCTAGTTACTAAAGTCTAGGCAGCATTCTACAATGTCTTAAATAGTATACCTACAAATCTCTAAGATATATTTTAACTGTGTATGACACAATAACTGAATAACTAAATTAATTAGCTGTGGAAACAGGCACAAAGTACAAGGTGGTCATCAAAGGTCATCCTAGTACCTTGAGAGAAGAACCGAGATGCATATGTGGACGCTCTCCATCCACATGTTCATCTGACTTTTTTTTTTTTTTTTTTTGGCTTTGTTATTCCACTCCGCCCAGTCCCTGTATCCTGATTTAGCAGAGGTGTGTGACAGTACTGTGTCATTCAAGATGTGGTGTGTTGGGGAGCCAACTGAGTCATGGACATTGCCTTTCTGGACCTGTGACTCTCACCTGCTCCTAGAAACCTCCACTTTCCAAAGAGAGCTATATACTCCGGTGTAAAACTCTATAGGAATTATGTCATTTGTCCTGTTTGTGACAACCCCAGACGAACAACCACCCAGAGATACAGGAAGGAAATAAAAAGTCTCAATCTCAAGGACCTGTCAAAATATACAAGACAGTCCAGCAGCATATGGACCCTGAGCCAGGGTCTTCTGCCTAGCCTTACTGAGGAATGGTGTGAGGCAGGATGGTCTACACTGAAGCACGGTTTCTTTAAAGCTGGACCACTGCACAGTCATGGCCTCTGTGCGTGAACAAGCCACATCCACTCATCTGCCTGCCACGTACAGCACTCCTCACCCCCACAGCCACTGACATTACAGGTGCTTAAAGGGGAGGCTATAAATATTAATCAAGAGAGTGGAGCTCATGCTTGAGAATGTTATGACAGTTGAAGCAACACACAAGACAGAAATTGCTTCCACTGAATAAGGAGACATCTTTTCTCTGCATGAGGCCTCTGCCTGCAATGTAATTTCCTGCAGAGGGGCCAAAGAAGCAGAGTGCCCAGAGCGGGAAGGCAAATCAGTGAGGCTCTTTGTAATGAATACATTGATGAGGTCTCATTAAAGTAAATAAAGTCCCTATAAAATGCTAGGAAATTTCTTTCAAAATAGCCCATAAATTAGCCATGAAGGATGTCTGGGCCCGAAAGCCAAGGCTATGAATATAATTAGGAGACACTAAAAGAATCCAGACCAAGTGTGAGAAGGGGTCTATTTACTGCACAGGCAGGGAAACAGGGACAGAGAGCCAAAGAGGGGAAGCTAGTTCCTCTTGAAAGGCCCCTTGAGGGCACCCCTTCCATTCTTGTTTGCAGTGAGGCCTCCTAACGAAGACTGTAGGATATGAATGACATGGATGGTAGAGCTCCTCACCTTACACAATCAAGAGTGGTTGTGACTGTTTCCAGACTTGAGACACAACTATTCCCACACTTAAAGATACAGGAGGAGAAGCACCAAGCATCGTTCCCAAACCCTTGCATTTTTATGAACCCAGTCATTAGGAATTTAAGATCAGCCCCTTCTATGGGTACATCTTTCAGGAATATTTATAGTATAGTTTGTGTTTCTATGGCTTTTAATGATTTACAAACAGTTTCCCTCATGGGAACTTCTCTTCAAGCTCATCAGATAGGTTAACTGAAGACAAAAGAATGAAAGAAACCAACCCAAGCTCAACTAATGGTCAACACTACTCAGGAGACCTCACCAATCAGTGCTTCTTTGGATCATTCTGTCAAGGTGAAGCACTGTGCCAGGGAACACATTAGATGCTGGCTACACAATGTGCCTACACCTTGGACTGCACATCTAGACTATCTCAGTGGAACTAGATGAGAAAGGACCAGTGCTCTCTAGTTACTATGTGAACAGGTCTAAGGAATAATTATCTCTCCTTAAAGAAGTCTCTTGGAGCCAACTTCTCCCTAGTATAATTTATCACAACAGTGCCAAAGGTACATGGAAAATCTGCAGTTTCTATATATAGTTGGAGAACTATGCCTCTCCAATGTAAAATAAAACATATATTTTCATATATATGTATATGTATGTCAGTTCAATATCAGATAAAACATCAAGTGTCACAGATATGTATACACATATAGTGTCATATATATATATATATATATATATATATACATACATACATACATACATACATAGGTAAGCATATAGACACACATGCATGTGTGTTGAAACTTGTGAAAGATGTAAGACCAACCTATTTCTTCCAGTAACAATGGGCATAAAAGTTGTTAGTATTAGTCATCCAGACACATTTGGGAAATTCAATAAATGTGCAAATATAGTGTTGAGAAAATGTTCAGTAACTATTCAAGTAGGTTTCCAAAGAAGTTGCACTCAGACAGGAAGAGAAAAATTGCTGAGTCACTAACATATATTTTTAGATATCACTTCATAGGTGTTTATTGTATGTTTGTTTCTTTTGTTGGTGGGCTATTTCGAGACATAGTATCACTATGTAACCCACTTTGATCCTGAACTCTTGATTCCTGGCCTCAGCTTCATAAAAGCTGGGTTGACAGCCATAAGATACCTTATTTGGCTCCACATAGACTTTTTTCTTCTTTTGTTTTCTTAGCCAAGATGTCATGTATCTCAAGATATACTTAATATGTAGCTGAGGATGACATTTAACTTCCAAGGCACCTCTTAAGCACTGGGACTATAGGTGTGAATTACCATGCACAGTTTTAGGCAGTGCTGAGGTTTGGACCCCAGACCTTGTATACATTAGGGAAACTCTCTACCAACTGGACTACCGTATCTCCAGACCTCGACATTTTTCTTTTTAAACATTTACAGGTCTTCACACTTTTCACTGAAGGCTGAAGCTGAGTGTGGTGGCGCACAACTTTAATCCTAGCACTCTGGAGGCAGAAGCAGGCAGATCTCAGAATTAGAGGCCAGCCTGGTCTACATAGTTAGTTTGAGGACAGCCAGGCATGGCTTCACAGAGAAACCCTGTCTCAAATAAAACAGAGAAACAAAAGTAGCATGGCTGAAGGAATTACAGACTTTTCTAGTAAATGCCTGTCTCTGTCCCTTGCTGTACTAAGTGACCAATGGGACACCTCAGGGGGCACACAGTTATGTCAGAGAATACAACTATTCAACTGACAGAAGAGTCAGGCATGGTGGACATGCTCACCATTCTAACACTTGAGAGCCTGAGGCAGGGGAGTTGTTAGAATTTCAAGACCATTCTAGGTACATAAGTACACAATGCTGTCTTAAATAACAATTAAAAATAATAATAAAAAATAAAAAACCATAGTCCCTAATCCTAGAGAAAGAAATACAGGCCACAAAGGAATATTGAAAGAGGGAGAGATAGTCTTCCCCAGAGAAGAGCCACCCCACCTCAACTGGTTACCCAATACCAAGTACTCAGCCCTGAAATCACATACATACTAATCACATTATATGCAATGATCAGGTTGTATCTATGTGTGTGTGTGTGTGTGTGTGTGTGTGTGTGTGTGTGAGAGAGAGAGAGAGAGAGAGAGAGAGAGAGAGAGAGAGAGAGAATATGACAGTTAAGGGGAAAGAGACCATGAATTTGAAAGATAGCAAGAGGAAAAGGGTACATGGAAAGGGTTGGAGGGAGGAAACAGAAAGGGGAAAATGATGTAATTATATTTTAATTTCCAAAACAAAATTAACTCTAAATTCAAAGCTGGGCGTGGCAGCATATGCCAGAACTCAGGAGGCAGAAGCAGAAGTATCACATGTGTAAGGGCAGCCTCGACCAGCCAGAAATCAGAGCAACCTCACGAGACCCTACCTTCAAACAAAGAAAGAATTGAGTTCAAGTCTTACTTCTCTTAAAAGGTCAGAGTGTTAACTTGGACATACATGTGTGTGTAAGCCTGCCGTACGAAGATCATGTTCAGGGGCTTCCCTCACAAAGTATGAACACATTTCTAACCTGTAACAGCAGAGAAAAGGTACTGTGTCTTTTTGAAAGCCAATCTTTGAAACTGATTGGCTTCTTCAAGCTTTCTACGCATCACTTAGAACAAGTATTATGTGTAAGTACAACATCTTCTGAAGCTTCAGACATATTAGATAGGAAGAATGCTTTCTGCAGTAGCTGGCTGGGATCAACTTCAGAGTTCTCTAAGCCCCTTGCTGCTCCAGATGTAGTTCCTCTATTCTCACCCTCAACTCTGAGCTTTGCTTTGTCATCTGCTTTGGGCAATCAGATATTAGAAAATATGAAATATGTAGAAAGTTGGGGGAAACCTTGTTTTATGGGCTCCCTCCCTCCCTTTTATTTATTTATTTTTCTGCTGAGAAGCCTAATGAACCAGGCCATGCTAGCTGCAGAATGATACCATGTGAAAGGAGGCCCCAGCCATCCTTACCACTCAGACCTCCTAGATGAGACCCTAGATGTGTGTGTGTGTGTGTGTGTGTGTGTGTGTGTGTTAGTGTGAGTGTATCTGTGTGTTTGTGTATGTGTAGTGTGTGTGTGTGTGTGTGTGTGTGTGTATCTGTGTGTTTGTATATGTGTGAGTGTGTGTGTATCTGTATGTGTGTGATGTGTGTGGCCACCCTGGACCATCCCACCGCAGCCACACTAGCCCACAGAAACAGGAGAAATAAAAAACATTTACTCAAACTATTGTTACATGGGTGTTTCTGTTTTTGTTTCTTTAGCAAAGGTTAACAGATACATTGACCTAAAATGGTCATAGTCACAGAAATTTCTAGAAGTAATGGTGAATTAATAAAGTTGCATTGCAGATCAATGAAGCCGTTACAGACTCTGGTAAATTGTGTTGTTCTAAAGTTCCACCTCGAAAGCTTATTCGAGGTAGCTAGACCACTGCATAAGATATCTAAGCAGTTTGTTTTCTGTCTGAAGTCATTTTAGAGGGCTTCTTACATAATTCGGGTTTTCTGATGGCAGGAATGCTCTGTCCCTTCCAAGTTCAGAATTGTGTTGTTTATGAATTATGTAATGCACATATTTTAAGTTCTAGCAGCCCAAACAGATTGAGATAGGCTCCAAATATTTATCATGACATTGTCACTTTTAAGTTGGACTACATTTAACTCTAGAAGAGCACTAGAAAGGATGTATAGTTTCCTTGGTGAGTTTTATGAAGCTCACACACTAAACTCACAAGGCTGCTGCTCTGGGCGTGGCATGCTTTACTGGAAAAGAGCTTCTGTACTTGAGACCTGTGTGCCTGGCGTCCTCTGGCCTTGACTCTGCACACTGCCCACACGCCATCAAACTGTCCAAGCTGCCATGCGAACGTCACGCTCGGTAACACCGCCATAATGTGCCCACAGGCAGTTTCTTCTCTAGAACACCGCCCTCTAAACTCTGCTCCTACCCAAATGTGCAAACACATATAATAGCCTGGCAACCACCAAGGTACACTGAAGGCTAATATGAAGACAGAAAGACAAGTGTAGGGGGTGGATAAACCAAGAGGGAGGGAAAGTTCCTGAGGCCCTAAAGTGTAGCATGAATTATTAGAGGGTCTTATTAATAAAATCAAACCCGGAGCCAGGTATTGGATTAAAGCTGGAAGATCAGAGAAGCAGAACAAGCCACAGCCACCTTACCTTGCCAGGTCCTCAGCTGATCCTGTTTCCTCAGACTGGATGCCTCAGAGTCCTCATCCAGAATGAATCTCGGCTGAACTGTTGCTCAAAAGCCTAAAAGCTTAACCTGGCTCTGGTTCCTCGTCCTCATGCCTTAAATACTTTTCTGCTTCCTGCCCTCACTTCCTGGGATTAAAGGCTCTTGTTACCACGTCTGGCTGTTTCCAGTGTGGCTTTGAACTCACAGAGATCCAGATAGATCTCTGCCTCTGGAATGCTAGGATTAAAGGCGTAAGTCCCACCATTTTCTGGCCTCTCTATCTAGTGGCTGTTCTGTTCTCTGACCTCAGATAAGTTTATTAGGGTGAACAATATATTGGGGAACACAATATCACAACACTAAAGAAAACATGAAAATTGAATTTGTGTCTTGGTCTGTGTTGCTATAAAGCCCATTTTACCTCCTAAAATACTAGTAATAAAATGTTGTTGTATTGTAGGCTCATCCTATGTGTGAATACTGCCTATGCACATCTGTGTAGAAACAAAGGATTATCTATCTACTTTCTCATAGAAAGATGTCAATGTTGTCTAAGAATGGGAATAATTCAGCCATTCTACTTTGACCTGCTAAGTCCATATAAACCATAGCAGTCATCATAAAATATACTTGCAGTCCCAGCAGTGAAGTACTCCCGGAATCAAACATAGGCAAGCTCACAGAATTTTCCAATTCTCAGCATGATGAACCTGCTATTAATGACTGTGGATGTACTATGGATGATAAACCAAATATATATATGCTTATATTCTCTATAATAGAACCCAAGGAACATGGCATTGTGTATAAATAATGACACTTCCCTGTGCATGTATACACTAAGTCATTCTCTACTTACTAGAAGTGAAACAAACCCAAACTATGTACCTCATAGCCAGGAGAAACTATCAGTGTACAGGAAGTTCAGAGCATGATTAAATATAATACCTCCCTAATCATGCTTGTTCTTTGTGCTCATGAGCTCCGTCCTAAAATCTCTTTAAAACCATGCAAAATGTGTATTCAGTAAATATCCTTTCACTTGCTTTTGCAATCACATGGTCTGGAAGATGGTTGGAAAAATAAAGACCAAAATCTTCTTAGAAATGATCTCTGGGAATTGGGATTATGAGGAATTTTGATTTTCATATTATTCATTTTGGCACTGTTTTCATGTACAATGAGCACATATTGTCTCTATGATTATAAAAGTCAACTGCAGAATCACAACCCTTAGAAATAATTTCATATACAACATTGCATAGCTTCTACTTGAAGTCACTTGTGCAATAAAACAGATAGAACTGTTTGGCCCTGGATGCCTTTGTGAGTCTTAGCATTAGATGATAAAGTCCGTTCAGATGCTCAGTATCTGGCCTCTGCAGAGTGTCTGGGGATTGAGAACATCTTCCCAGAATGCCATGTGGTATTGAGTCATACAATGCCTTTCATTTAAAATCTCCCCCAAAGTATACTCAAACTTTTGGCACAGTGAACACCAAACCCAGAGGGAAATGTTCTAATCCTTTAACACAAAGACTTTAGGTCATGTTCTTCATTTAAGCCTACATCACTCCTTAATCCTGACAGTTAAATCCTCAACAAAAGTTTGGCAAGAACGGGATGGATGATGTTGCCAAAGAGGCCTCATAGAGGGTCTCCCTGGCTTCCTCTCTGCTGGAACATGGAGTTATCAAGTGAAAGTTTCTTAATGTAAATCACAAATAGGTTTACTCAGAATCTGGCTCCTGTGTTCACAGGCAGGAGGAAGAAATATTAGCCTAGAGTTCTCTGGCAACTCACTAACACTGTCATCTACAAACCAAGAGTGTTCTGTTGAACTGTTGGGGAAAAATCAGAAGAAAGCCTTTACTGCCAGCATTTAGGGGCAGAGGCTGTTAGATCTCTGTGAGTTCTGCTAGTTGTATAGCAGTTCTCAAGCTAACCAGGGATACGCCTGAGACTGTATTAAAACAATAATTGGGGCTGGAGAGCTGGCTCAGTGGTTAAGAGCACTGACTTCTCTTCCAGAGGACCCAGGTTCAATTCCCAGCAACCACATGGCAGCTCACAACTACTGTCTCTAACACCAATTCCAAGGGATCTGACACCTTCACACACACACACACACACACACACACACACACACACACACACACATACATACACCAATGCACATAGAATAAAAATAAAATTAAAAAAAAAAAACACCCCCAAAAAGTAATTGTTTTTTTTTTTTTGAGAAAATATTTTGTTTAAGGTTATGGTAAATCAGACATTAAAATTTCAATAATTCATATACTGTCTGTGGATTCTTTGCTACTGTAAAAGAGTAGTTACAACAGAGACTATGTAGCCTATGGCATGTTGCATGGTGTTTCCCAAAAGTTCATTTCCTCTCAGAACCTCAGAATGTGACCTTTTTAGAAATAAGGTCTTTGTTATAAATGGACTTTTTTTGTCTTGACCGCCAGGTCCCAAATAACTGGCTCAGAGGCTTAATATTACTCATAAATGATCAGCCAATAGCTCAGGCTTGTTATTAGCTAATTCTCACATTTAAATTAACCCATATTTTTATTTATGCTTTGCCATGTGGTGGTACCTTCTTTATCATGGCACATTCATCTCCTGCTCCCTCTGTGTCTGACTGGTGACTCCTAACTCTGTCCTTCCTCTTCCCATCATCTTTAGTTTGCTCACCCCACCTATACTTCCTGCCTAACTACTGGCCAATCAGTGTTTTATTAAACCATTTTGAGTGACAAATCTTTACAGTGTACAAGAGGATTATTCCAGAGCATTTTGTAGATGTCATTATGTTAAGACAGGGTCGTACTAGACTCAAGTATGTCCCCAACCTAATAACTGGGGTCTTTATAACAAAAAGGTTTACAGAAATATGAAGATGGAAGAAAGCCATGTGTGGATGGCAGCTGGGACTGGAGTAGAACAAGAAATGCCAAGGAATGGCAGCATCCACATGAGGCCAGGATACAAACATGGCATGGTTACTTTCTCAGAGGTCCAGAAGTACAAGAAAATTAATGTCTATTAATCATCCTAGCTTGTGGTATTAGGGTGCAGCTGCCAAATACTTGAATATGCTGCCACCCATACTTAAAACTACCTAGAACTTCACACAAAATGCTGTTGATCTCTGGTATAAAAGTATTGGCCCTTGGGGTGGCAGTGGTGGCACACACTTTTAATCCCAGCACTTGGGAGGCAGAGCCAGGCAGATCTCTGTGAGTTCCAGGCCAGCCTGGTCTACAGAGCAAGATCCAGTACAGGCTCCAAAACTACACAGAGAAACCCTGTCTCAAACCTCCCCTGCCCACCCCCCCCCAAAAAAAAAGTATTGACCAGAAGAAAACTCAAACAATTTGTTAACCAGACTAACTCAAATCACAAGTTGTTCTCTGAACTCCAAACTACATACACCATGGTGTGTGTCCACACACACATACTCAATAGATACACTAAAATTATTTAAAAGAAAGTAAAGATGCTAATTTTCAGTAGTATTTATTGGACAGGAATGATTTATTTAATAATTGCTAATGGTTTGCGAAGACAAGGTTGTACTCTAAATCAGGTATATCTGGAACTCACTGGATAGAGCAAGCCAGACTTGAACTAGGGGCTACCCTTCTACCTCAGCCTTCTAAGTGCTGGGATTTCAGTCACAGGCCACTACATCAGGCTAACTATCTGTTTTATTGATGACCATGCATTTGTGTGCTGTTCTGTAGGAATTTCAACTTAGAAGTTCAGGAATACCTTCACATTCTGTTTTCTTTAAGAGTAAACAGGAAGTTGATGGGTAAGGATCTCAAGTGAAAGCTAGGAGATGGGTGCTGAGCCTCTTGCCCTCTACAAAGAATGGTACACTATAACTAGGCCTGGATCTGGGACAATAAGGATGACACCTGCTTCAGATTTCTAAGAGCATTTTTCCTCTCAATACAGACTCTAACACAGTGGTTCTCAACCTTCCTAATTACCCTTCAATGCAGCTCCTCATGTGGTGACCCCCAAACATAAAGTTATTTTCATTGCTACTTGATAACTATAATTTTGCTACCATTAAAAATAGCAATGCCACCGGGCGGTGGTGGCGCACATTTGTAATCCCAGCACTCAGGAGGCAGAGGCAGGTGGATCTCTGTGAGTTCAAGGCCAGCCTGGTCTACAGAGCTAATCCAGGACAAGGCTCCAAAGCTACAGAGAAACCCTGTCTCGAAAAACAAAAACAAACAAACAAACAAAATAGCAATGCAAGGGTTTTTTGGAGATGGAGTGTTAACCAAGGGGTCACGACCCACAGGTTGAGAACCACCGATCTAACAAGCAGTCCTTTAAGCATTTTTAAAATCAGAGGCATGTGAAATTATATGCATATTGGTAAAATAAACTTTTGCATTATTAAAAGGATGTATTTAAAGATGACTCATGGATTTTCATGAATTTGTGTCACATTTGACTAGAATGAGAGGTGGTGCTTTACTGGACATAACCCCACACTCTGAGGTTCATAAAATGATTCCTCAGCAATCACTTGCTAATTCTTGTGTAACTTGACTTTATTTAGCTTGACTAGATTTAGGTTCTCTTGACCTAATTATTCAAGTAAGAGTAAGAAGTATATTGAAGCCAGAAACAAGAAACCTCATCTATAATAATGAATCAAAAACATCCCTGGTGCTGGTTATGGAAGCCTAGGAACTGTGTGCCCAGGATGCCAAGCAGTTCAAAAGGAAACTCATATTTCAGTCAAGAACTAAGTTATAATTTGCCTGGCATGCCTAAAAAGTTCAAAGACTTTGCTGAATCCTACATCAACCACCACTGTGATCTTTTTTTTTTTTTTTTTCCAAGTAAAGCTGAAGGTTCAACTTCGGTTTGATGAACCCCTTGCTTCTTGGCGAGAAGAAAAACAAGACTGCCAAGCAGGCAAACTATGCTGTGCGCAGCTCTCTTCCAACAGTCCTTGAGTGGAGCAGATATGGGTCAGCCAAAGAAGCATTGGCTTCCTCAGTGACAAGCTGGGGCACCGGCTTCCTGGGAGAGCTGCTTCCAGTCTCTGTGGCCAGGCACCAGCTTCCAGGGGCATTCCTTCCAGAGCAGCAGCCTCCTGTATGGAGTGCAGGCAGCTTACCTGACTGAAACCCAGTTTCATAAGAACAGAACCTCAGCAGTGAGCAATCTGCAAAGCTATCTGTGGTGGTCTGAATAAGACCTTCCCCTCATTGGCCCATATACTTGAAAGCTTAGTCTGAGGGAGTGGAACTCTTTGGTAGGATTGAAAGGATTAGGAGGTGTGGTCTTGTTGAAGGACATGTGTCACTGGGGGTGGGCTTTGAAATTCTGATATCCCATGCCAGGCCCCGTGTCTCACTCTGTGAGTCTGCAAATCACCATGTAGCTCTCAGCTACTGCTCCAGTGCCATGCATGCTGCCATACTCCTGACTTGGTGACAATAGACTAAACCTCTGAAACTGTAAGCAAGCCCCCAAGGAAATGTTTTCTTTTAGCAGAGCTGCCTTGGTGGGGGTGTCTCTTGATAGCAACTGAACAATGACTAAGACACTATTGAACCTTTTATGCAGGATTGGGCATGTTATAGTTTTCAGGAACTAAAGAAATAACTCAATGGATAAAGCTGTTGCTGCACATGCAAGAGGACCTGAGTTGGAACCCCAAGGACCCACATAAATGTTGAGTGTGGTAGTGTGTACCCATAACCCCAGAACTGGGAGGGGAAGGAAGGAATAGAAACTGGTGAATCCCAGGTCATGAAGTCTAGGCAAAGGGTAACCTACAGGTTCAATGAGAGACTAAGTTGAAGCCCAGTGGTGGTAGTGCACACCTTGAAACCCAACACTCAGGAGGCAGAGGCAGGAGGATCTCTGTGAGTTCAAGGCCAGACTGGTCTACAGAGTGAGTTCCAGGACAGCCAGAGCTGTTACACAGAGAAACCCTGTCTTGAAAAACAAGCAAAAAGAAAAAAAAAAAAAAACAAAAAACAAAAAACAAAAATAAAACAAACAAACAACCCCCAAAAAACTAAAACATAGAGCAATATGGGAATGACACCTGAAGTCAGCCTCTGGTTCCACACTTAGGTGAGCATAGGTGAGCACACCCACACACAAATACACATAATACAACATGTACACCATTTCTTTTATTAAAATTCCATTTTTGAAAGTGAAAGCATATTCTAGATGGAGAGTAGGAATGATGTTTGATACAGATCACTTTCTGTACCACATCTTCCCAAGATGCATTGCACTGGAAGACAATCACAGATACCACAAGTATAAGGCAAAGATACCCAGTGTAACTCCTGTGTATTCAGATGTAGGAGAGTCTAGTTACACAAAAGACATCCCAGTCATCCTCTTACAGGATGCTTGGCTTCCAGACAGTAGATGTAGAAGAGGCTTTACTGTCTGGGGAAATTCTTACACACTTGTTTACCTTAATTCCCCAGACAGTAAAGCCTCTTCAGTTCGGACACTACCCGAGGCCTGCAGGCCTGCTCCTGCATTTGATAACTGCCTCCCAGGCTTCGGAAGTTCACACCCTTTGCCCCCTTCAGTTGAAAGCACTACGCTTTCATGTTGTTTCATTATTTACCTGTTCCACTGGCCTCCCTTTCCTGCAATCTAGATCTTCTTGCCTTTGAATCTCTTAGTCAACATATGTCCTAAATCTTTCACATTTAGACCAAGCCATACACCTACCATCTGCAAAGTTTAATTTTAACTAAGTAAACATATAAGGGAGCTGGCTACTCTATGAATTTCAGGTTTTAAATTTTTTTAAAAAATTAGTGTCAACTAGCATTTTGTCTGTGAGTGTTAGGGTTAAGAATAGAATGACAATGTTGGGGGGTGTGGTTCATGCCTGAAATCCCAACACCTAGGAGGCTGAGGAGGGGGAGGTTGCTGTGCCTTGTAGGTCAGCCTGAGCTACCCAAAGAGCTCTTGACTGGGTAACAACTAGTGAAGAAGATGCAGAGGCAGTTCATCTTTCAGAGTTCTTCTTGTGAATGAATTGATGTACACGACCACCAACCTTAAAGTGAGTGGCCAGGCTTTTGTAAATTCAAGGGAAAGAAAGAATGAGGCACACCAGTAAGTCCCTTGTACATATGAGGGCCAGGACACTTCATCAATCTTGGATTCACTTACTGCCCTTGGTTTACATTTTGTTAAAATAACTGTCTGGGGCCAGGATGGTAATGGCTCACGCCTTTAATCCCAGCACTCAGAGGCAGAGGCAGGTGGATTTCTGTGAGTTCCAGGCCAGCCTGGGCTACAGAGTGAGTTCCAAGAAAGGCACAAAGCTGCACAGAGAAACCTTGTCTCGAAAAACAAAACAAAAAATAACTGGTTTTCCTCATTTCAAACTTTGTTAATTGAAATTCACCAATTTACTCTGGCTCAGGATATTCACTAAGGTAGTGTCAATGTCCCGACAGTTCCTGGTACAGTTGTGCATTTGCAAGTCTCCAGGGTGGTTACACAACTCCACTGCCATCTCTCACCTCACAACAGACAAAATTCTGGACTTAATAACACAGGCTAGGCATTTCCATTTCTGATGGAATATAAAACTTAGCGATGAGATGGTCGATGATAGCTGAATTTTGTAAGTAAAATCTGAAAACAATACTGTCAAACCTTCACTGAACTTTCAGCCCTCTGAAGCCTCCACATATGCATTGGGTAAAGACAAAAAAAATCACAAGTTCCTATCAATAGAATATTACTCACTTTGAGTGTGGATAAAATTTGAGAAATTTAACTGCATGTGTGTTTATTGTTCCCATTTCTTCTACTTTTAGGGCTTACAGACTTATTCTGGATTTCCTTGCCTCAAAATCACTATGCAGCATGAAACTGTAAGAGAGCAATAAGAAGAAAGTATTGGTAGAAGACGCATCTTATATGAGCAGTGCCACTGGAAGGCTTGGGACCCTAGACTAGAGTCTGCTGTCAGTTACTTGAATTTGACAGTCTGTGTCACATCCTCTTATCTGTGGCACACATGTAAGAAATCTGCTTAAAAATAACAGGAGAGAGGAGGTTGGGGATTTACCTCAGTGGTAGAGCACTTGCCTAGCAAGCGCAAGGCCCTGGGTTCGGTCCTCAGCTCTAGAAAAAAAAAAAAATAACAGGAGAGAAAATAAAAGTAAATGTTTCTGGGGAATAATTTGCATGCTGTACAAATACAACCCTAAACCCATATTTAAGGATGTAAAAGAGTCTGGCATTCAGAGTCCTGACATAGTCTTCAAGGGAAAACTTAATATAATGCATCTACAAACGTTGTGTAAGTTGACTAATTCAATATAAGCCCATCAAATAGTAAGAGAAGAGATACTTCTAAAATCAAATCTTATGTGGAAGAACAAATGCATCTGAATACTGACTTAAAAAACAATAAAAAAGGAAAACAGCAGGGCTGGAGAGAATGCACAGTGGTGAAGAGCACTGGCTGTTCTTCCAGAGGACCTGAGTTCAATTCCCAGCACTCACATGGTAACTTCCAATCATCTGTAACTCCAGTTTCAGAGGATCCAACATCCTCTTCTGGCCTCCATGGGCACCAGGCATGCAAGTGGTACACAGACACACATGCAGTCCAAACATACATACACATAAAAAGTTGAAAGTATAAAAGCTCTAAAACACATCAAAATATATTATAATTACATATTACAAATTAATCGAACTGTATTAATGTAAGACTAGGCAGAAAGTCCAGCCAAACAGAATCAAGGCATGTTTTCCTGGAAACTAGTGTATACTAATAACAGCTTGTCAGGCTAAATGTCAGGACACAAAGGAAAAGAAAGTCAAGTGAGATATCTACTTCATGCTATATTTCAAAATAAACAGTTGATAAGATAATTATAACAATAAAAATTACAACAAGAAGACATAGAACACATATATTCTTAAGGAGCAAAGCCATCCCTAAACAGAAAACCAGAAGTCATAAACTGTACCAGGCATTTTCTTTTGGGCCACAACAAGCTCCCAAATCATGACATAGAGATTTATTATTAATCTTGAATGCTGAGCCCAGCTGAGGCTCGTTTCTGGCCAGCTCCTTTAACTTAAATAACCTGTTTCTCTTTATGTACCTTTCGCTTCGGGCATTTTTCTTTTTCTTTCTGTAGATCTACTTTCACTGCTTCTCTATTTCTGGCTGGCTGGCAGCTGCCTAGCTTCCAGCCCCAGGCATCTCCCTTGTTCTTGCCTCTTCCTTCTCTCGTTCCTCTCCTGAGCCTGGATTTCTCCTCCTATTTATTCTCTCTGTTCACCAGCCCTGCCTATCCTTTCTTCTGCCTAGCTATTGGTTACTCAGTTCTTTATTAGACCAATCTGATGCCTTAGGCAGGCAAGGTGAAACAAATGCAACACATCTTTTCATAATTAAACACACATCCTTAAATTGTTAAACAAATACAGCATAAGCAAATGTAACTTTGTTTATTAGGATAATATTCTACAACAATCAACAACTGCCTTCTGTTGTAGAATATCCTCTCAAGGTATGTTACTTTTGTTTATTTGCATTTGTTTAACTCTGTGAAGCTGTGATACTGTGCCTGTCTAAAACACCTGATGGTCTAATAAAGAACTGGCCAATAGCAAGGCAGGAAGGAGAAAGGATAGGTGGGGCTGGCAAGCAGAGAGAATATACAGAAGGAGAAAACTCGGGGAGGTGGAAAAGGAGGAGCCAGAGAAGGAAGAAGACTCCAGGGGCCAGCCATCCAGCTACACAGCAAGTCACCGAGCAAGAGTAAGATTTACAGAAGTAAGAGAAGAGGAAAAGCCCAAAGGCAAGATAGACGAGATAATTTAATGTTAAGAAAAGCTGGCTAGAAACTAAGCCAAGCTAATGCTGGGCAGTCATAAAAAAAGAATAAGCCTCTGTGTGATTTATTTGGGAGCTGGGTGGCAGCCCCCCGAAAAGAGCCAAAAAAACCAAACAACAGACAACATGGTTTTCCGCAACGGACTTTAAATTTTTACGTGGGGCTGGAGAGACAGCCCAGCGGTTGAGAACTCATAGAACTCTTGCAGAGGACCCAGATTTGGTTCCCAAATCCTTGTGACAGCTAACACTCACTTCTAACTCCAGTATCAGGGCACTGGAACTCCTGTTCTAGCCTCCATAGGCACCTGTATACATGTGGTGCACATGAACTCACACAAATACACATACAAATTAATTAATTAAAAATTAAAGTTTAAGAAAGTCTACTTAGTAAAAAAAATATATGTATCTAAATATATATAAAATGTTAAAAGGCCATGTTAAAAGGAAGCATATATTCACAACACATAATGGGAAGATATTATTACCATGCAGAAGGACTAGATTCCCCTAAATCAATAATGAAAACAAATATTCCAACACATTAAAATAAAAGAATGATGATGAACAAAGTTAAAAAGAAAAAGAATATGAAAACTTAATTATTTTATTTGTGATTTCCTATCAGGTACAAGGCAAATTACCAATCAATAAATGGCAGTTTTGATAAAGGAACCAGAAAAGTAGTATTTTCATTACTGTTCAGTTGGCTATAAATAACCAGTTTTCATGGTATTTGTTGGGTTAATTTGGCAGCAGCTACCAATATATTGAAACCTACCTCATTTGGAATTTAAAAGAAAAGAAAATCTTTAAGAATGTTTTTTAGCTGGGAAGTGGTGGCTCACCCCTTTAATCCCAACACTTGGGAGGCAGAGACAGTCAGGTCTCTGAGTTCTAGGCCAACCTGATCTATAGAGCAAGTTCCAGGACAGCCAGGGCTACACAAGGAAATTCTGTCTCAAAAAACAACAACAAGTATTTTAAAGACCCAGGCTGGCCTGGAACCAATAGATGCCTGTCTCTGCCTCCTGGGTACTGATATTAACAGTGTGTGACACCACTCTAGGTCTCTAAGTTCTTTTTATTATTATTATTATTATTTTGTTTTGTTTGTGTATGTGTGAGCATGCCTACATGCTCTTAAAGGACAGAAGAGGGAATCGGGACGCTGGAGCTGGAGTTGCAGATTATAATCTGACCAATGTGGATGCTAGAAACCAAATTCCAGTCCTCTGCAAGAGCCGTGAATGCTCACAACTGAGTCATGTCTCTATACCATTGTTATTTTAGGACAGCGTCTCGCTATGCAGCCCTGGCTGGTCTAGAACTTACAGTAGCTGTCTTGCCTCTGCATCCCAAGGACTGAGGAGGCAGTGACACACCACCACACCTGACTAAAACAATACTACTTCTAACAACCTATCCTACCGGAAGACTTATGCACATGGACAAAAATATACATGATACAATAGAGAATGTTTTAAATGACCAACACGTTCATCAACTAAATACATTTTAACATTTTCTGTGTGAACAATGAAAACGACATGGTTATTAAAAAAGAATGAGCTGGTTTTAAAGGTATCGAGAGGAATTCTTCGATGCTGCCAGCCTGCTTGAAAAATGGAGAGCTCCAGATTCAATAAGAGACTGAGAGTCTCAGGGGGATAACACATAGACTAAAAGAAACTCAGGCACCATCACACACATGTATACACACATATATGAGCCACGTGTTTATTCTGTGTGTGTGTGTGTGTGTGTGTGTGTGTGTGTATGTGTGTGTGTAGAGCTAGTCATGGCAGTGCAAGCCTAACACTCTAGCTCTTGTGAGGAGGCAAAGGCAGGAAGATTGCAGTGGGTCTGAGGCTCTTCGGTCAGGATTACATAAACAGCCTGTTTCAAAAAAACAAAACAAAACCACAGTCCTAATGGGAAGTCAGGCATGGTTGTACATGCCTGAATTCTCAGACACAGGGGGCCGAGGCAAGGACTGCCAGAAGTCTGAAGCCAGCCTGAGACCCTGACTCAAGGTTAACAGAAAGAATAAATAAGAATTTTCAAAGTGTAGTGTTAAGAGTCCCCATGTTATACAGCGATACTTGGTAAGATAGAAACCCGGCAGAGTTATAAAACCCCAAGCTTTCTTTTTAGCCACATTCTTCTTCTCCTCAGTTTTCTGTATTTACATAAAAGCTATAGCTGTAGGCTTCATAAGGGCTCAGTGGATACAGGGGCACCGAGAGTTTTTATGGGCATCAATATGAGCCCCATTTCCACACATACAACTTTTACATCTGCTTTTCAATATAAGCATGATCTAAAAGTCTGTAACTTTTCCCTCGGAGTATGCCATGGCTACAAAAGACCTAACATTGTCGCCCTGGTGTGGTAAGGCAGTGGTCTGGGTTGAATATTGTTTGTTGAATTGGATAATATCTGGGGGTCTATATGATGAGAATAAGATTTGAACTCGATGTCTGGTTGTCTTTAAGTTCTAAGGTTCTTGAGCCTGAAGGAAGGGCAAGGGTACTTTTGAACATGGCATGATGATTAATCTTCATTGTCAACTTGATAAGGCTTGAAATCATTTCTGGTGTCTCTGTGAAAGTGTCCCCAACTTTGGGAGGAAAGGGTTTATTTCACCTCTCAAATCAGAGTCCATCATGAAAACACTCAGTGCAAGAACTAAAAACAGGATCTGGAGGCAGGGGCTGAAACAGAAGCCATGGAGGAGTGTGCTATTGACTGGCTTGTTCTTCAAGGTTAGCTCGACCTGCTTTCTTATACAACCCAGTACCACCTGCCCAGGGGTGACACCATCCACAACGGACTGAGCCCTCCCACATCAATAACTAGTTAAGAAAGTGCACCACAGGCTTGTATACAGGCCAATCTAATGTGGGCATCTTCTCAACTGAGGTTCTCTCTTCCCAAATGACTCTAGCTTGTGTCAAGATTGAGACAATACTAGCCAGTACATGCCCTGGAAATGGGTGGCACCATACAATGGTCTAGTCTCCCCAAACTGAGTAAGAACGAAAAGAGAAAGCTGGATGAGCAGAGGATCCTGCTTAGTGGTCCCCTGAGTAGTCCTAGCCATATACAGCCAGGACCATGACCTCTGCTATACATTCCCACCAGATGCTCCCCTTTCAAACTATGAGCAAAACAAACCCTTCTCCACAAATTGCATTTGGTCAGGCGTTTGGTCACAGCACGAAGCAGTATCAATCTAGAGAAAATGACTCTCCACTTTGGTCTTCACTATGTCTCTTGTCATAAAATGAAGTTGAAATTGTTTGGGAAGCTGGGGAGTTGCTGGAAATTATCAACATGTGGACATTGGTCTTCAAAGGCCAATGGAATTGGCAACTTCATACGCATACCGATTCTTCCACACTTCTATCTGGAGACAGATTTACAGTCATTTAATGATATAGACCTCATAGCAGATCTTTAGAAACAATCCCCCAAAGCTCTAAGACAGTGGTTCTCAACCTTCTTAATGCTGTGACCCTTTAATTCCTCATGTTATGGTGACCCCCAACCATAAAATTATTTTCATCACTACTAAATAACTACTTCAATACTACTTTGCTACTGTTACAAATCATAATATAAATACTTGCGTTTTTCAATGGTTTTAGGCGACTCCTGTAAAATGGTTGTTTGACCGCCTCCCCCCAAAGGGGTGGCAACCCACAGGTTGAGAGCCACTGTTCTAAGAGCTAAAATCCCCACTATCCCCATGTCTCCCTGAGGAAAAAAATGTCACCTAGCCTCAAATTTTACAAGTAAGAAAATAGCAGAGCCCAGACTCCAACTTAGTTTGTTTGATTCCAAAACTGCTATTTCATCCATAGCTCTGCCCCTGGTATGTTCATATGTTTCAAAGACATTGATGATGAGAATAATAACAACTATGAGAAGTGTAATTATTATAAATTATCTTTTCAACAATTTTATTCAAAATTGGAAGAAAAACAAATGTGCAAAAATAAAATTTGCATATACATAGCAAACTGTTGCCCAAAGAAATTCAGGGGTAAACACATTATTCACACATTGTTGCTAACAAGATTTTTAACTAACACTGGGGGAGAGGCGAGGGGGAGGCGGGGACATGAAGAAAACTCATCAACCAATCTGGATTTTCTGGGAGGGGAAGGATGGGACTTTCAAAAATGAACATTTCTGTAATTGTAGTTTGCCGTTAACACTTTATCGCTGGCTCTTCTGACTATCTCTGGTGAGATGTTCAAGGGAGGCAACTAAGCAGTTCCGCCTTGTAAAATAGGTGAGGAAAAGCATAAAATAAGAAAAGATGGTTTTAAGAAAAGCTTCCTGTAGGGCTATAGAGTTTGCTTAATAATAAAAGTCTCACTGTCGATTAAAATTGGCGTCAATTAAAAGGTATAACCCCACCTTTCTCGTGAGAGAGAGAGGGACTGGAAGAAAGAGACAGCGCTATATGAGATCACCAGTTTTAACTACAGCTGTGCTTTCTAGGGCTGCCATGACCTGCGTGACTTTATCCTGGGGACCCTAGCTGGGGTGGCAGGGAATGAGGAAATGATAGATTCTCATAGAGAAAAGCTGGGATCGCACAGGCTGTGACCATTTGGATGGAGGGCACTTTCTACACAACCCCCAAAGTACAAGTGTTTACTATGTATATATAGCTCAAGGAAAAGAGAGTCTTAGTTACTGTTCTATTTCTGTGAGGAAACTCCATGACCAAGGCAACTTATAGAAGAAGCTTTTTGTTGTTGTTTTTTTCGATACAGGGTTTCTCTGTGCAGTTTTGGTGCCTGTCCCAAATCTCTCTCTGTAGGCCAGGTTGGCCTCAAACTCACAAAGATTCACCTGCCTCTGCCTCCCCAGTGCTGAGATTAAAGGCATGCGCCACCACCGCCTGGCTAGAAGGAAGCTTTTAACTTTTAACAGTTTCGGAGGATGAGTCCATGATCATCACAGCAGCAGGCATGGCAGTGGACAGGCAGGCATGGCAATGTAAAAGTAAATGAGAACTTAGATCTGATCCATAAGCTCTAAGCAGAGAGATGGGCTACTGGAAATGATGTGGCCTTTTTAAACTTTGAAGCCCACCCCCAGTGACACAGTTCCTCCAACACGTCCACACCCCCTAATCCTTCCCAAACTGTTTCACCAACTTGTGTGTGGATGTACGTGTGTAGGTGGGGTGGGGGGCTCGGTAAGCATTCAAATATATGGGTCAAATGGGGCCATTCTCATTCAAACTACCACTGAGGCGTTAGCTTGTTTCGGGGAGGTCTCTGTAGAGGAGCAGTCTTAACTTCTAAACATGCAGAGGCAGCTGTGGTTCTGGGAAAGAGTTACTGTACACTGGTCTTAACTAAAGAGCAGTCAGTTGTCAGCAGTGGTGCTTGGAACAGGGGAAGGCTTTGCCATTTCCATGGACCTGAGGCATTGGGATCCTTGACATGGCAGTGCCTATGTCAACAATACAAATTCACTCTTGACTTTATCTGTTCCCCACATAGGGCTTTTGATAATCCCAGTTACCTTAAATTTCTTTGAGAATGCTTCCCAGGAGAAAAGTTTTTTTTAAAAAAGGTGGGGAAGAGGGGTACACTTCAAATATTTCCTTTACACATAAACATTTAGGCATTCCTTGTTTTCTAACACAAAACTCTCCTGGATTTGCCTGCTGCCCTTGCACAGTGGCTGGACCAATCTTGCCCATACCAGTAGACCCTGATGGGAATTCCAGCCATGCCCCAGTGATCTCACATGCCCCAGTGGGTCACTTAGTCATTTTTGGGTCATACGTCCTATGTAACCCATACGCTGCATAGTCATGTGGGTGGGAGGTGGGGGATGGGGGGCTTGTGGGGGTGGGTGGGGTGGGTAGGTGTAATCCTTAAAAGGCAGGTCCTGTCTCCCTCCTCTTCACATGTCCTTTCAGCAGGCCTGAACACATCTGTCCCTTTCTCCTTTTCTTAATAAAACTCTTCTTAGTGAGTTAGTGGGTTTTGTTGTGTTTGTGACTTTTCCTCACAAGGTAAGAGCACCTCTATGACCAACAGACCCTCCTTATTTCAGATTACAAATTCAATAGGAGACACAGTGTGTCCTGGGATTTTCTACATGCTAGGCCCTTGGCTACAGATCAAATGATCTCAGAATAGTCATCATATTCCTGCTTGTCTTATCCAAATCTCAACAAGAAAGTTCCCATTGCCACCAATTTACCTTTAGAAATCTTTGTAGTGTTAATTTTTTTTTTTTTTAAGTTTGAAACAGGGCCTCAGTATACTGCCCAGGCAAACTAAAACACCTCATTTCAGTCTCTAGTGTAGTTGGATTACTGGGTTGCAAGTATGTGGCTGCCATATCCAGCCTCTAAACAGACTTTCAAATAGTGGGTGGTTGGGATTTGCTTCATTTATTGATTTATTGCTGGGGATTAAGGCCATGGTGTCATGCATGCAGGCAAGTACTCTACAAATTGAGCTATATCCTCAGATTGAACTATCAAATTATTATTATTATTATTATTATTATTATTATTATTATTTTGATTTTCCAAGATAGGGTTTTCTGTATATATAGCCCTGGCTGTCTTGTAACTTGGTCTATAGACCTGAACCTGAACTCAGAGATCTGCCTCCTCTGCCTGCCCAGTGCTGTGATTAAAGGTGTATACCACCATGCCCTTCAAAATATTAAATATTTTATTTGTTTTTTGAAGCTGGGTTTCTCTATGTAGCCTTGGCTGTCCTAGAACTCACTCTGTAGACCAGGTTTGCCATGAACTCAGAGATCTGCCTGCCTCTGCCTCCCGAGTGCTGGCATTAAAAGATGTGCCACTATCAGTGTCTTTTCTGAGTTGGCCCTCAAACTCATTATGTAGCCCAGGCGGTCAGTGCTCTTAACCCCTCAGGCATCTCTCCAACCCTAAGTAATACAGTTCCTTCCTTCCTTCCTTTCTTTCTTTCTTTCTTTTCTTTTTTTTTTTTTTTTTTTTTTTGGTTTTTTTTTTTGAGACAGGGTTTCTCTGTGTAGCTTTGCGCCTTTCCTGGAACTCACTTGGTAGTCCAGGCTGGCCTTGAACTCACAGAGATCCGTCTGGCTCTGCCTCCCGAGTGCTAGGATTGAATGCGTGCACCACCACTGCCCGGCAGTAACACGCTTTCTATAACCAAAATAAACCAATCATAGTAAAATTCAAAATGAAACATGCCTGTAACTCAGCATTTGAGTTGGGGGAAGCAAGAGGCTTAGGCCTTAAAAGACATCCTTGGATACATAGTGTACAAAGTGAGTTCAAGGCCAGCCTGGTTACCTGAGAAACACACACACACACACACACACACACACACACACACACACACACACCTGTCAAGACAATTGCTTTTTTCTTTTTAACAAGAGAAAAGAAGGTTTAATTGTGTATAGAGTCCTGGAAGTACCACAAAAACACAAGACTCCCAGAGTTAATAGCATGTTTGTGTCCTACGTTGCTTTCTGTTGCCCTGATAAACTACTGGCCAAAACCTACTAGGGCAGGAACGTGTTTACTTCACTTGCTGGTTACAGTCCATCACAGAGGAACTCAAACAGGAACTCAAAGGCAGGAGCTGAAGTGTTGAACCTGTTTCTTGAAACCCCTAGACACCGCCAAGGAGCCAGTTTCCAATGCAAGCACATAAGGGTCTTTTTATTGTCAGATTCATCCTGGACCACCTTACAGCAGATGGAAGGAAATGTGGCAGTGGCCACGAGCCCAAGTGTAGTGAGTTTTTATAGGAAAAAACCACAAGCTGGGAATTACATGCTTGGGATTGGGTAGAAGGATATGGGGCAAGGTGATTTTTTGAAACTATTGGTCCAGACTTTGGGCATGAAACCACGTTTGAAACTATTGGTTAGACTTTTGGCGGGGAACCACAACCCACTGAACAGGGTTATCTGGACTGCTCAGCAGGATTATCTAGATATCTTCAAGGGCCATAAACCACAGACAGAATGTCTGTAGGAGCATACTGCCCTGTATCTGTTCGAGTTGTCATGGCACATTCCTGAGGTCCTTCCTGGAACTGAGTACCGCAGGTGGTCTAAGATGGTGGCTCTTCCCTAACATGGGGTCTGTATTGCCTTCACAAAAGCAAATGCCACCAAGAAATGCTGTTTGCTGGCTGGCTCTTAGATGTGTTTAGCTACTTTTCTTAGAGAGCTCAGTTGCCCAGGGTAGACTGAGCTCTCCTACATCAGTTAACAGTCAAGAAAACTCTGCCGACAAGTACACTGGCCAGCTTGCTGGAGGTACTTCCTCAGCTGAGGTTGCTTCTTCTCAGGCATGTTAAAGGGCAAACAAGATGCAGAGAGTTCTCAACTTGCTGTTACCACTAGCCTTGGTGTGATGGGCAGTCTGATACAGTGATAATTTCAAGGAAGAATGACTTGTTTCCATGAGTCCTGATTTGGTACCAATGGAAATCAGAATTCTCATTTTCATATTGTTGTCTTCTTTAAGCATAGATATCCAATTTGATAAGAATTATGTTTATCTCTTTTCATAATATCACAAGACACACTTTCATGTTTCATTATTCTCAAATTTGCTTAATACTCAGTAATGATGTGCTCTTAGTAAAGAATTAAATTTAAATTATTGCCCAAACTAGATACTTGCCTGCATAGTGTGAAATAATTTTACCCCTCCCTGCCAAACAGAATGAATCTTTTGATGTTCTAGTAAAGGAAGATAAAGTGAAAAATAATTGTGGTGATATTTTATTTGTGATCTAACAAATAAAGCTTGCCTGAAGATCAGAGTGTGGAGCTAAGCCACAAGTTAGCCACAGAGGCCAGGCAGTGGTGGCACACACCTTTAATCACGGCACTCAGGAGGCCAAGGCAGACAGATCTCTGTGAGTTCAAGGCCACCCTAGGTTACACAAGATTGATCTAGTCCAAAAGAGCAATAAAGCCAGGCAATGGTAGCACATCCCTTTGATCCCAGCACTTGGCATTTCAGGCCTTTAATCCCAGGACTAGGGAGGTGGAGACAGGAAGTGATATGGCTAGGCAGAGAGAGGAATATAAAGCAAGAGGAGACTGTTAGGATTCTGTACATGTGCAACTCGGGGTCCTGTGTCTTACGTCTTACATCATCAGCGGGCACTGGGGACTGCGTGGTCACGCAATCCCTGCCTTAAAATGCTGGATCTTAGACCCCACCCCCCCCTCTCTCTCTGTGTATGTGTGTGTGTGTGTGTGTGTGTGTGTGTGTGTGTGTGTGTGTGTGTTTCCTCTCTGCTCCTGCCATCTTCCTTTCTCTCCAGGCCTGGCTCTCCTCCCTCCTACCCCCTCTTCCTTCTAATAAAGCTCTTTCTAACTCTCGCAGTCATGCCCGTGGCCCATGACTTTTCTGCTACCCACCAGCGCTGTTTTAACTATCAGAGACAGGAGGAGCTCAGCCCTCTTTCAGCTTGCGTTTTCCGTGGAAGTAAGAAGTCTAGTGGTTGCTCTGCCTCTTTCAGCATTTATCTACCCCAATATCTGACTCCAGGATTTTATTATAAAGACCAGCTAGGATTTGTGCTACAAATAATTTTCAAAAATAATGACATTTCAAGTATAGCAGTTCTTTTTTGTGTTCATCGTTGGAGATTACCAATACATTATTTTTGAAAAAAAAAAAAAAAGTATATATTTTTTTTAATGGATGAATCATTCCAGGGTTTTGGGGTCTCATTTTGTTTTTTCTCATCTGACCAAAGCACAAGAATTCACAGTCAGGGAAAATTGCTATTTTGATGGTTTGTTTTGTTTTTTAGAGACGGTTTCTCAGCATAGCCCTGCCTATATCCTGGAACTCACTCTGTAGATGAGGTTGGCCTGGAACTCACAGAGATCCACCCACGCCGCCACCTCCCCCAGCCCCTCACCCTGCAATCTATATTTATTTAACTATTGGTCACTGTATAGCTTAAGCTCAAAGCATTAGGACATTTAGGGACATGGCGGGACAACCTGTGAAGGGACTTGTGAGAAAATGCCATGCTTTAGATGAGAAAAAAATATCCTGACCAGGAAGGAAAACTGGGCTCCACGACCCAGTGAGGAGGAAATGCTGTCCTGGTTACGTCATGGTAAAGTGCAGCTGATACAGCTGTTGAAGTAGTGAAGTCAGACCAGCAGGCCAGAAGGCAGAGGCTCAGAGTTCAAAGTCAGGGCTTTCACCTCAAAAGCTGCTCCTTCTTAAAAAAACAAAAACAAAAACAAAAACAAAAACAAAAACCGGGAGACTCGAGCTGCTGGAGAAATCACTTCTTAGAGGGGTTCATCATGTCAATATGAAATACCTTGAGAAAGTTCCTCTGTCTCCATTTTGTAAAACACGTCACTACTAAAAATCTTGTCGTTACTGGTTTTTGGCCAAAGGGAAACTGAAATCAATCCCAGGGAAGGGTTTAAGATGGTCAGTGAGCCAGACCTTCTCCACCAGTGGAATCTGTAGGAACTGAAGTCAGCCTTGGAAGTCAGACAAGGAGGGCTATTTCAGAAGTGGGACTAGGAAGATACTTAGGGCATACAGTTTTCTGGAGAGGGGTAGATGACCGAGGAAGGAATATAGGTACTAGACATCATGAACTTTGACTCCAGTTTCCTTCCCCCAAAGCAAGAGAACACTAGAAGTGTTTATAGGAAGAAAACCATGACTGGACATGCTCTCTCGGTGAGGTCTCCTGAAGAGAAGAAATCACACAGTGAGGATTCCAGTCTTTTCCTTGCCATGCAATTATTTTTTATGCTTGTAAAATTCGGTCAATGGACTTTGAAAGGGACAAGAAACTACACACAGGAACACATGTCGAAAATACTAAGGACATGAAGGAAAGTCAGTGGAGGTAGACAGAAACATTTATAGACTGACCCAGTGGAAAACGGCTTCAGGGTTTTAGCCATTTTATTTGTGTTTTAATTTTTTTTCACTCTTTCATTTGTGTGTGTGTGTGTGTATGTGTGTGTGTGTGTGTGTGTGTGTGTGTGTGTGTGTGTGTGTACATGTGTGTGCATGGGCACACAGGTGCCTATGGAGACCAGGAGAGAGTGTTAGATGCCCCAGACCTGGAATTAACATGGGTTGTGAGTCCCCTAATGTGGGAAAGTTAAACTTCAGTCCTCTGGAAGAGCAGCAAATGCTCTTAGCTGCTGAGACACCTCTCCAGCCCCAGGACTTGCTTTATGAAGAAAATGTAAAATTACTGTGGGGATTCAATAATGTAACATAAGCCAGACACTATAGCCCAGTGCCTGGTATAAAGCAGCCACTTACTAAGTCTCCACTGAGCAAATGCAAGTCAGTGTCTATTGTAGGTCACTTTTTGTTTCTGTGATAAAATACTCTGGTGAAAATGAGTTGGGAAGGAAAGGACTATTTTGACTTAATACTTGCAGGTCACACAGTCCATCACTGAGCAAAGTCAGGGCAGGGACTTGGGGAGGAACGTCAGAGAGATGCTGCTTACCAGCTTACTGGAAGACCCATGCTACACTTAGCTAGTTTTCATAAATAGCTCAGGACCGCCAGCCTAGGGAATGATGCAACCCACAGTGGGTGGATCCTCTTATATCAATTAACAATAAAAACAAACTCCATGGGTCAATTCCTCAACTGAGATGCCTTCTCAGATAATCCTAGTGTGTGTCACGTTGATGATTAAAGCTAAGGAGAACAGTGTCCTACTTATTTGTCCTATGATAACTTCTAACACAATGATCAAGTCAATGAAAAGGTAACTGAACAAGGAAGTCTTGCTGAGATTCTGACTAGCAGGAGATTAATTTTTTTGATTAAGACAGAGTATCATTATGAAAACCTAGGTTGGCCGAGACCTTTCTCTAATAGTTCTAGTTGGCCATGAATGCATAATCTTCCCCACTAACCCTCCCTGGGATTACAAATTTACATCATCACAACTAACTGTTGGAAACTTCTAATTGGGTGAGAGATACAGTTCAGTAGTAGAATACTTGCTAGAACATACAAGGTCCTATATTTAAGCTCCATCGTCCCTCATATGGGGGCAAGGAATGTGGTGGTATTGTGTTCCCCAAAATATTGTGCACGCTAATAAACTTATCTGGGGTCAGAGAACAGGTCAGCCACAACATTAAACATAGAGGATAGGCAGTGGTAGCACACGCCTTTAATCCTAGCATTCCAGAGGCAGGGATCTATCTTGGATCTCTGTGTGTTCAAGGATATAGCCAAGCATGGTGACTCACACCTTTAATCCCAGAGAGTGATAGCAGAAAGTAGAAAGTTATATAAAGCATGAAGACCAGAAACTAGAAGCTTTTGGCTGCTTAAGCTTTTAGGTTTTTGAGCAGCAGTTCAGCTGAGACCCATTCTGGGTGAGGATTGAAAGGCTTCCAGTCTAAGGAAACAGGATCAGCTGAGGAATTGGCAAGGTGAGGTGGCTGTGACTTGTTCTGTTTCTCTGATCTTCCAGTGTTCACCCCAAAACCTGGCTTCAGGTTTGATTTTATTAATAAGACTCTTTAAGATTCATGCTACAAAAGGACTTTTATTTATTGTAACAAATATGTCCTTTTGAAAACATTATAGGGGCTGGAGAGATAGCTCAGTGGTCAAGAGCACTGACTGCTTTTCCAGAAGACCGAGGTTCAATTCCCAGCACCCACCTGGCAGCTCATGACTGTCTGTAACTACAAGGGATCCAACATCCTACAGACATACATGCAGGCAAGACATCAATGCACATAAAATAAAAGACAATATAAATCAGATTTGTGGGAAAGTGTTTAATTTCTAGAATCATCAATAGCTTAAATACCTTATTTTAGTCACTTCTTTAACTTACTTTTTTGTTTTAAAGATTTACTCATTTTTATTTTATGTGTATGAGTGTTTGACCGCTTGTAGGCAAGTATATAGCATGTGCATTCCCAGTGCAGGTAGCAGCCAGAAGACAGTGTCAGATCCCCTGAAACCAGAGTTACAGACTTGTGAACCACCCACCTTATGAGTGTTGAAACTCATCCTGTGTCTCCTGTTAAAAGAACAAGTGTTCTTAACCTCTGAGCCATCTCTCTAGCCCTTAACTTCCTTTTTAACATTAGAAAGTATATTATGACTTTAACATTAGAAAGCATTTCCCCTCTTCCTGGTTCCTATAGTATCCTGTTAAGATTCAACATTTTGGGGGTGTGTGGGAGAGTTGAGGGGTGGGGTGGGTGGGTGGAGTTTCAAGACAAGGTTTTCCTGTGTAGCCCTGGCTGTTCTAGAACTCACTTTGTAGACCAGGCTGGCCTCGAACTCGCAGAGATGCACCTGCCTCTGCCTCCTGAGTACTGGGAGTAAAGGCATGTGTTACCACCACCGGCAAGATTCAGATTTTTTTTTTTATCATGTGAAATTCCTTCCTTCTGTTTTGGCTAGCCAGTTCAGAGTATGATATTAGAACAATATGAAACAAACTTAGGTAACTTTGTAAGATGAGGGACCTGATCCTTCCAGTAAAACTTAGAGTGCTCACCTGTATTCAGCCTTCTGTTATCTCTGAAACCAAGTTGAAAGGGAAACTGAATCCCTCTCCCTCCCAACTTGTTTTCTCTAAATGCATAAGGGAAGATTTTTTCAGCCAGTTCCTGGAAGGTCAGTATAGCCTATTCTGAGAAATGCTACTGTGGGTGACCTTTGATTCTGAATTTCCAGAAAATTGGGTATGGTGGCTCATGGTGTGGTGGCTCACTTGGCACTCTGGCAGCTGAGGCAGGAGGATCATGAGAGTTTAAGGCCAGGCTGATCTGCATAGTAAATTTCATACCAGCCTGGGCTAGAGAATGAACCCCTATGCCCTGCCACTAAGGGAAAAAAAAAGCCAGAGTCTAAAACATTTTTTGTGGCTTGTTCCCACTGGTCTAAAATACACCATATTCTTCTATCATCTTTTCTGATATAAACAGCTTGCTAATTCCATTGGTATGCTCTTAGCAGACATGGATTTATAATGGCTTTGTAATGAATACCTGTATATAGGCAGGAGATCCAAAGTTCCAGAAACTTCACTCTTCTTGTAGATGTGTTAGCCCCAATTGTTGCTCTTTTTTCTCTTTTGGGGGGCTCGTCACCCAGCTCTCAAATAAACCACACACAGAGGCTTATTATTATTTATAAATGCCTGGCCTTAGCTTGGCTTGTTTCTTGCCAGCTTTCCTTAACTTTAAATTATCCTTCTACCTTTTACCTCTGGGCTTTTCCTGTTCTCTCACTTCTGTAAATCTGAGTCTTACTCTGAGGCTGGCCCCTGGAGTCCTCCTCCTTCTCTTGCTCCCCCTTTTCCTCTCAGATTTATCTTTCTATATATTCTCTCTGCCCACCAGCCCCACCTATCCTTTCTCCTGCTTCGCTATTGGTCACTCAGTTCTTTATTAGACCATCAGGTGTTTTAGACAGGCACAGTAACACAACTTCACAGTGCTAAACAAATGCAAATAAACAAAAGTAACACACCTTAAAATAATATTCCCCAACACCTAATTCTTCAGATCAGATAAGCTACGACTCTGAGTTTTCTAATTGCAGAGGATTCTTGCATGTCAGTGCCAGTGGGCAGTTGATATGGTACACTGCAGCAAACCCTAAAATTAGAGAGGTACATGTTTCACATCGGCTTTAAAATACAATAGAGGCCCTACTCTGTGCTTAGTACAGTTACTTACGCTCTCAGAGTTGCCTGATAAAGACTAGGAACTAGGTAGCCCTCGGTAGACAATGGCTAACACATGGTTGTTGTGTTTTCCTCCCTAACCTGGTTAAATGCCAGTTGTGAATATGTCAGTTAGAGAAAGAGAATGGTCCAAGTCCAGGGAGCTAAAGGTGAAAGGCAAGCCGAAGGCAGACTCCCACAGTGAGTGGTGAGTTCACGGTGAGTCCCGCCCTCCTTTAAACACAGCTGTGTAAAATCACACAGAACTAAGCCAAGCTGGGCTCTGTGACAGCGAGACCTTTTTAGTCTGTGTTTTAGTTTGTGCATCTTAGGTTCCACACTTGGGTATAGGTTGGGAGGGTGCACGGCAGTCTTGAAGGGTGTTGAAACAGACAGTCTTCCTCAATGGAAAGATGGTGTGCAACGCGAACAGGCGCCTGCTGTTTCTCCAAAGTCCTCCAGTGCCCCCAAACCGCAATCCCATGCCTTCCATACCTGCTAAAATACAACCAAACTTCAAACCTGTGTCTCCTTCCTCCTTCCTAGCTGATCTCAAGAGAAAAGGGAAAGCACCAGAAGAGAGTCTCCCCTCATCTTTCCACCAGCAAATTTGCACCCATCCTCTTTGCCCATTACTGCAAAGGACACTGTCTTTTTCAAAAGCCAACTAGTTTCTTAGCCAGGCGTGGTGGTACATATCTATAATCCCAGCATTTAGGAAGTGAGGCAGGAGGATCCGTAGTTAAAGGTCATCCTCAACTACATAGTGAGTTCAAGACCAATTCGGACTACATGAGACCCTGTCACAACTACATATATATATATATATATCCTCTCCATTTATCTCTGCTCTTGCCTTTTCAAGGATATCATCACCCCATTCTCCACTTTGTGGTGTGTATGAACGCAGGTTTGTTTGTTTGTTTGTTTTTTCTGGGTAGGCACTTTACCAACTGGACCATCTCCTCAGGCGCATCCACAGCGTTCCTCTTGTCTTTATAACATTTTCCTTTCTTATGAAATCATTTCCAGTCCATCAAACATGCTCTAACACCTTTATTCAAGACAATAACAAAATTTGTTTTGTCTTTCTAAAGTCTTTGCTCAGTCAAACTACTCAACACACTAAGCCCTAAACATACATTCTTTCTCAGCATGCCACAAAAACTGCTCTGGAGGCTGGGCAGCGGTGGCACACACCACCTTTAATCCCAGCACTAGGGAGGCAGAGCCAGGCGGATCTCTGTGAGTTCCAGGCCAGCCTGGTCTACAGAGTGAGATCCAGGACAGGCACCAAAACTACACAGAGAAACCCTGTCTCAAAACAAACAAACAAAAACTGCTCAGGAAAATTGGCTATGGCAGTGTGTCCCCAGATTCTAGCACTGGAACACAGAGGTAAGAGGATCGTTAAGAACAGCCTGTAACCCCAGGGGCTGGGGGAAGACCTCTGGTATGTCCTTTCTGTCAGCCTAGTTTCAGGTTTTGTGAGAGACCTTCTGTTGAGTGATTGACACCTGTTGTCTCCTCTGACCTTCATACTTGTCTACATGGGCTTGTATACACTCCTGCATACAGCACATACCTGTACATACACCACCACCATACACAGGAAGAGGAATGGCTCCTTTTGCCAAATGCTAGAGTGTAATCAAATCAAATAAAGACTAAAAACATTACAGAAGTTATGGGTAGAGCACTCCCGGGTGATTCCCTAACAACCCCTCCCCCCTCTCCCCAGGAGAAGGGGAAGAGACTGGAAGAACCGGGAGTCTGTTTTCTGGGATACTGCTTATATATCCCCTGTGGGAGTGGTCTTGAGTCTTTGGGGTGGGGTGGGGAGGCGCTGTGTGAGGTGGGGCTCTCACCCAAACAGCTCCACCATCTCTGACCACAAGCTCTTCTCTCTTTGGGGGCTCTTTGCTGTCGGCACCTCTGCACCTAGCTCGTCACCTCTTTACCTGGCTCACTCCTAGTTCATCTTTAGGATTCCACTTCAATGCCACACTTGAAGGGTCCTTCTTTAACTCCCCTTATTGCATTATACTTCCTTACAGCGCCTTGTGTTCTTCTCCTTCAGAGCACAGCCATTTTAAATGACATCTTTATTTGTTTGTGGCTACTCCCTATAGCTATGTTGAAGCATCCACGATACTGCCTCTCCATTATCGGTTTCCTCATGTCTCCCCCTGGCCAATGAGAGGCTTGAAGCTCAGTAAGATGATCTACTGAATGCAAGCTCCAGGAGACCATGGGCACACAGTCTTTGCCTTTCCTACTTGTATGAAAATAAGTTCTACATTGCAAGGTTCCCACATGCAGCATGGCCTCAAGATACTATGAAATGATCTCTAAAGTTTAAGTGCTAACGTTTTATGGGAAAATAACTTGGAGATCTCTTAAACATACTCAGTTTATCCTTAAAGAAGACCGTGGACAGATTATCAACATTGTATTGTTATTTGTTTTTGTGTGGGGTGGAGGTGGCAATGTGTGCCACTGTGCACTGTGTTGAGGTCTGGGAACAACTTGCAAGAGTTGGTTCTCTCTACTCACCATCTGGGTCCTAAGGTTGGAACTTGGGTTTTCAGATTTGAGGGCAAGCATCTTTACCAAAGGTGCCGCTTCAACAGCCCTTCTCTACATCTTCGAAAATTTCAGAGCAGAATAAAAAGGGAGAACAGAACTGGCCATTAGTGCTACACAACTGTCAGTTGCCAGCACTTGAGAAGCTCAGCCTGTGAGTCAAGAGTTCTAGACCAGCCAGCGCTGCAAAGGGTTGGAGGTCAGTCTGTATAACACAGTACGACTCTCCCTCCAAAACCAGCTCAAATGAAGAACGGCAGCCTGTTTTCTTCCTGTTGAGTTGGCAACAGGCGCCAGTTTCCTATTTTTAATGTCCTTCTAGGTTCTTTAATCTCATATAAATGCATATGGCGATTTTTTTTTTCCTCAAAACCCTTAACTCCATGAGGGAGACCACCGAAATGTTGAGGAGTTCCAGTACTCGAAGACCAGCAGCTCCACAAGCTTGCAGGCTGTCCTTCTGGCCGGTAGCCGACTCAGCCTCTTCCCAGCCCTACCCCCCTCACCCATCCTCCTCCTCTCCTTCATCCCCATCAGGCTTAGTGGGTGGGTGCCTGAGGGAGAGTGGAAGGGGACGGAAGAGGGGAGCAAAATCTAGAGCTCGGTCCAAACACTCCTCCCCACCCGCCCTCCCGGGGACTGCCAGCTTTCCAACTACGCTGGAAATGCATTTTCTTATCCAAAGGAAATCTCGTCTTCAGCTGCGAAGTGGGGACCGCAGGGGGACAGCCTGCCTGTTTACACTCCTTGGCTCGCTCCCGCGCTGCAGCGGGGACGGATTGGCTCCCTCGCTCCCCTGACGCTCTACGGCCCCGCCCCGGCGCGGCCATCTGCTCCGCGTGGGTCCCGGGGTCTCCTCCAGGCCCACTCTCTCCGCCCCTCCCCTCCAGCGCATCCCCGCCCCCACCCCGCCGGGCTCCGCCCCTTCCCCCTCCGGGCGCCTGGGGCTCCGAATCTTCCCCACGGTTGCCTGGGAGACGAGCCGATACCAGGCAAATAGGCATTGGAGAGAGAAAAGGGGGGAAAGCTGCTCGGCAGCCTGTTAACAAAGGAGCCATAAAAGCAGTCCCCGAATGTCTGGGAGAAAATCCGAAAGCGAACTAGCAATCACCCCAATTTAAAACCGGAGGGGGACTCAGAGGAAGGGGCAAGGTTCCCGTGGGGGTGGGGTGGGATGGGGTAGGGGGGACAGATTGCCTTTTGAGCATTTGGGCATCTCCTGGATGGTGGCGTTGCATCAGCCCAGTTGGCTTTTCAAGTTGGAACTGCTAATAAGAGGGATTCGCGTCCATCCTGACCGCTGGGGTCTCAGGCCAGGCCAGAAGGCTCTCTTACCGGGTGCTAACACGTTGGTGGCAAAATGTATTTCGACGGAATGGTCCTTCCAGCCGCTCTGTGGAATATGACTTCGGGATTGAATAACGTATCTAAAGGAACTGGACAGTCAGGAGATGAAGCTTCTCGCAACGATGTTCTGCTCAGTGACTGTCAAACAGCACACGAACAAAGGGTTATTGGCTTGAACCAACTGTCCTTTTCACTCAAAGTGTGACCTATTTCCCTACAATGAACAGAAAATAAAACTGTTTGACAATTCCGAGCCAACACCAAGAGAAACGAACCATTCCCTCGACTGCTGGCCTCCATCGTTCACGTTGCACGGTCACTAAATGCAAACGACAAAAAATGGTTTGGACTTTTTTCTTTTTTTCTGTGAGCGAAATTATGGGTGGTAGAGGAATGTTTATTAGGTTGCACCCTCTGCCCCCTTCCCTTCCAGATACATTAAATCAACGCCTTGTCTTTCACACACCAACAGCGTCTGGTACTTTGGTGGCAAGGGGCGCAGTGACCCAGAGAGATATCCTCCACAGCGCTGTAGAGCTTTGCCTCTAGCCCGAGTTAGACGTGAAGTCTCCAGGGATTTGCTTGCTGTCTCTCAACATTGCAGGCGATTTCTTCTGAGACTCGGAATCGGTCTTTTAGAATCTCCTCGCTACTGCCTCCCTTCCAGGAGCACACCCGCTGCTTTGCACACACACGTTCAAAATGAAAGTCCCTCCGATGCTGGCAGCAGGCTTTGAAAACAACCCTGTCGACGAGAGTAGCAGCCTCCCAACTGTAAATATGGATTCGTACACTCAAGGTTCTGTCTCGCTTTATCACAGAGGAAATTAATTATGTCGTTTCATACGGTGATAAAACGCAAGCAGTTTCGATCTTCTGCAAAAGGTCCTCACAGTGTTTTGTGGGAAAGTGATCGCTAATTGGAATAGCCGGAGGCACGCGATTTGAGGCGCTCCAAGGAACAATCTCAAAATATTTTATTTCACGCCTGTGGGAGAGGGAAAGGAGCATGGCTCAGGCTGTTTGCTGCTTTTGCATTTCCCACATCTGGCCTACAGACCTAATTCCAACTGGAGAGCTCGCTAGATGAAATTCGATATTCGTGGTTTAAATACCTTTCAGTGTGGGACGATTTAACAATTGCAGCAGTTAAAACAATTTTTTTTAATTAAAAAAAAAAAAAAAAACCTTGCGCACTATCTGTGAAACCCATATGGAACGCGGAGAAAGAAAACATGCTACGCTCACACAAATCCTACCCATTGTCTTTAACACTTGCATACACACTCATGCACGTAAACACACGGGAAGATGGGGGAGGGGAGAGAGTGGCGAGAGACAGACACGGATATAGACCGGCCAGAGTCAATGCGAGTCAAGTTAAAGCTTTCTCCGCCCCCATCCATAAGTACCCCCTCCCGTGTTAATTGATTCCAAACAAAGCAAGCCAATCAAGAGATGCATGATTATATTCAGGCCGAGGGAGACGAGAAGCACGTATTTTTTTAATTGATTTATTTATTTGGAGGACATTAATTCTCGGTCTGAGGCCGATTTTCAAACCGTTTGCAAAGCGCGGCTCCATTGTTCGCCCGGAGCGCAGGCCCCGCCCCCTGCTTTGTGTGCGGCGCGCGGATTGGCCAGCGCGCGCGGGGGCCGCGTCAGCGCCCGCGAGCCCATTCATCTGTGCACTTGGGCGTTGGACCCCGCATCTTATTAGCAACCAGGGAGATTTCTCCATTTTCCTCTTGTCTACAGTGCGGCTACAAATCTGGGATTTTTTTTTATTACTTCTTTTTTTAAAAAATTACACTTGGGCTCCTTTTTTGTGCTCGACTTTTCCACCTTTTTCCCTCCCTCCTGCGCTGCTGCTTTTTTGATCTCTTCGACTAAAAAAAAAAAAAAAATTTTTTTTTTTTTTTTTAAATCCGGAGTGTATTTAATCGGGTCTCTTCTGTCCTCCTCGCCACCCCACCCCCTCCCTCCGGTGAGTGTGCCGCCGCCGCTGTTGCTGCTGCTGCTGCCGCTGCTGCTCGTCCCGTCGTTACACCAACCCAAGAAGGCTCTTTGTTTCCTCTCTTGGATCTGTTGAGTTTCTTTGTTGAAGAAGCCAGCATGGGTGCCCAGTTCTCCAAGACCGCAGCGAAGGGAGAAGCCGCCGCGGAGAGGCCCGGGGAGGCGGCTGTGGCCTCGTCGCCTTCCAAAGCCAATGGGCAGGTAAATTCTACCTGTGGTTCTGGGGTGCATTTCTTGGGTGTCTTTCTCGAATCTGGACGCCTCTCCTTCCCGCTGGTCGCGCCAGAGGCGCATTCCGGGGAGAGGAACATGGCCAGACCCTAGTCTGAAAGTTGAATGGGAGACGGTAGCTTAAATTGTCAATTTTTCATAGGAAGGGTACCCCCAGCCCCCACCCCAAAGGAGTGGTTCCTAAGGATCCTGGCGAATTCTTGAGTAGAGGGGCAGGAAGAGTGATAAATCGTCTAAAATGGCGTGGTTTGGATATTGGCTGAACGTGACTAGCTAGGTTTCCCCCCCCCACGCCCCTTCGGGTTGCATTTGTGTTTGGGGCCACAGCGATGTTTGGGTGGCTCTCGTATTTATTGTCGAGACTGAGTCGTCTTTGAGATTTCTGGTGTGGTTGTGTGTGTGTGTGTGTGTGTGTGTGTGTGCGTGTGCGCGCGCGCGCGCGCTTGGGTGTATGTGTGTGTAGGAAGGGGGGAGCCGACGCGGACGGCAGTGGAGACAGGCAAGCTGAGAAGGCTTGTCTTATTGTATCCAGAGGCAGGGTGCCCTAGGTTCTTGGCGAGGCGGCTGGTTGAGAGCTGGACAGGCTGCTTTTCGAAGTGCCTTCCGATGGGTCTATTTTGTAGCTGTGTTATCACACACCCATACGACTCTTTAAATGGTGTCCCTGGTGTGGTGGGAATACCCAGTGGGTTTTTTTTAAAGACCCTTTCCTGTGGGCCAAGAGGAGACAGTTCTGGTGTTTTGGTCCGGACTAGTTCACGTGAGTGGCACCTCGGCCACCCTCGAGGACTGGCCCAGTGCTGCTGCGACCCAGGCAGAGAGCTGCGGTTGGGTGGGCTTAAGAGGTCGGCCATGGCTGGCTGCTTCACAAACACCGGGCACCCACCACGCCTCTTTTCCTAGAGCAAAGGCTGTGTTGCATTCGCCCTGCTATAAATCTACCGGGGGCAAGACCGGCTCTGTCAAGAGGCTTTCAACCCGTTAAAAAAAAAAAATGCTAAAGGAGCTGCCGGGGCGCGCCCCGATCTGCAGAATTAGGAGCGAAGGTGGGCGTGGGAGCAGGGCCGAGACTTCAGAAATAATGGGTTTTCCCCAGCCCTGCTGGTGGCTGAGCCTCGGAGAGGGCCGAGCAGCCACCTGAGCTTTGTTTGCGGACTCCCGGGCTGTGCGATCCCGGCTCGGGGGCGCCTCGGCCTGCGGGCAGGGCCCGGCTAAGGCAGGGCGGGGTGGCCCCGCCCCTGAGCGCTCGCCTGCCGGTCCACCCGCCCGCGCTCTGCTCGGTGCGGTGGAGGCGCAGCGCCCCCTGCCGCCTCCAAGCCCGGGGCGCGCAGCCCCAGGCCCGGGAGCTCGGGCCGTCCAGGGCGGGAGGGATGGGGATCCTGATGCAGACCGGGAGCCTGGCTCGCCCAAGCCTCGTGCGCCCCTCTCCGAACTCCCCGGGGGACCTGGGCCACCTCTGTCCATCCTCCCGCCGCGATCAGCGGGCCACGTGCCGTAGGGCGCACGGGTCCCTTCCTAAGCTGCTCCCGGGTGGGCGGGGACCGCACTGCTTTGGCCGCACCGAGTGACACTCCTGGTTTTTTTTTTTTTTTTCTTTCTCTCTCTCTCTTTTTTTTTTTTTTTCCTGCCCCGCAGGAGAATGGCCACGTCAAAGTGAACGGGGACGCATCGCCCGCGGCCGCCGAGCCAGGGGCCAAGGAGGAACTGCAGGCCAACGGCAGCGCCCCGGCCGCCGAGAAGGAGGAGCCCGCGGCCGGTGGCGCCGCGTCCCCCTCCGCGGCCGACAAAGACGAGGCGGCCGCGGCCCCCGAGCCGGGTGCAGGCGCCGCCGCCGAGAAGGAAGCCGCCGAGGCCGAGCCCGCCGAGCCCGGGTCCCCCGCCGCCGAGGCCGAGGCCGCGTCCGCCTCCTCCACGTCGTCGCCCAAGGCGGAGGACGGGGCCGCGCCTTCGCCCAGCAGCGAGACCCCGAAAAAAAAAAAGAAGCGCTTCTCCTTCAAGAAATCCTTCAAGCTGAGCGGCTTCTCCTTCAAGAAGAACAAGAAGGAGGCGGGCGAGGGCGCTGAGGCCGAGGGCGCCACCGCCGACGGCGCCAAGGACGAGGCGGCTGCAGCGGCCAGCGAGGCGAGCGCCGCCCCGGGAGAGCAGGCGGGCGGGGCGGGCGCCGAGGGCGCGGCGGGCGGAGAGGCGCGGGAGGCCGAGGCGGCGGAGGGCGAGCAGCAGCAGCCCGAACAGCAGCAGCCCGAGCAGCCGGCGACCCAGGAGACCCCGGCCGAGGAGCCGTCGGAGGCCGCGGGGGAGAAGGCCAGCGAGGAGCCCGCTCCCAGCGCCAGCGCCGCCGCCGCCACCGCGGGCGACGCGCCCTCCGCCGCGGGGCCGGAGCAGGAGGGGCCGGCCGAGGAAGCCGCCGCGGCGTCCGCCGTCCCCACCGCGTCGCCGGAGCCGCAGCCCGAGTGCAGTCCGGAGGCGCCCCCCGCGCCCGCCGCCGAGTAAGCGGACGAGCGCTCTGACGTCATCGAAGAACTTTTCCCCCCTCGTTTGTTTGTTGGAGTGGTGCCAGGTACTGGTTTTGGCGAACTTGTCTACAACCAGGGATTGATTTTTAAAGATGTCCTTTTTTTTTTTTTTTTTTTTTTAAATTTTACATTATTTTTTAGCAGCCAATTTTGTTCTTTTTTTTTTTTTTAGCCCCCTTCCCCACAGATCCCATCTCAAATCATTGTTACCGCCATTCCGACAGGTCGAGGACAGTTTAAGACAGCTTCCTCTGCCTTCTTTTTTTTCTTTGTTTTTAACTTTTTTTTTTTTGCATCAGTATTAATGTTTTTTGCATACTTTGCATCTTTATTAAAAAATGTAAACTTTCTTTGTCAGATCTATGGACATGCCCATATATATGAAGGAGATGGGTAGGTCAAAAGGAATATCAAATGAAGCGATAGGGGCCACTATGGGAAATCGCAGCAGTGCATAACATTGCCAAGATAATATGCCACTAGAAATGACGGTGTAAAGGCTTAGGGTTTTTTGTTTTGTTTTGTTTTGTTTTGTTTTGTTTTTTTTTTTAGAGAAAAGTTATTACGATGTATTTTGTGAGGCAGGTTTACAACACTACAAGTTTTCAATAAGAAGGAAAGAGAAAAAAAGAAATGAATAAAAACACCAATACCCAGATTTAAAAAAAAAAAAAGATCATAGTCTTAGGAGTTCATCTAAACCATAGGAACTTCTTGCTTATCTCATGTTAGCTGTACCAGTCAGTGATTAAGTAGAATTACAAGTTGTATAGGCTTTATTGTTTATTGCTGGTTTATGACCTTAATAAAGTGTAATTATGTATTACCAGCAGGGTGTTTTTAACTGTGACTATTGTATAAAAACAAATCTTGATATCCTTCAGAAGCACATGAAGTTTGCAACTCTCCACCCTGCCCATTTTTGTAAAACTGCAGTCATCTTGGACCTTTTAAACACAAAATTTTAAACTCAACCAAGCTGTGATAAGTGGAATGGTTAACTGTTTATACTGTGGTATGTTTTTGATTACAGCAGACAATGCTTTCTTTTCCAGTTGTCTTTGAGAATAAAAGAAAAACAAATCTTCAGATGCAATGGTTTTGTGTAGCATCTCGTCTATCGTGTTTTGTAAATACTGGAGGAGCTTTGACCAATTTGACGTAGAGCTGGAATGTAACTTTGCTTACAAACATTGCTATTCAACTCCTGCTTAAGGTGTTCTAATTTTCTGTGAGCACACTAAAAGCAAAAAATAAATGTGAATAAAATGTACAAATTTGTTGTGTTTTTTTATGTTCTGAGGCTGACTTCTAGGTCTTAGGTTAATTTTTAGGAAGACCTTGCATGCCATCAAAAGTCCATTGGTTGTGGTTTCTGATATGGCGTTTTCAAGCTCTGAAATTCATAAATCAGCAGTGTCTGATTACATATATAGGGCGATCTTATACTGTGTCAACCGTTACCATTTATCTGCTTTTTTTGGTTTGCATTTAAACATTGAAAATGACTTTTACTGTAGTTATAGCATGCCAGATTGAGTCATTTAAGACAAAAGTGGTTCGACCCTAAGACTATTTTAAAATGTCTTATGAGAGTATTTCATAAACCATTTTCTTGTCATATAGCTCCAGAAATTTAAATTTTATAATCACTAAGAGTGTTGAGTTCAGGCGCACGTACGTCATGAAAAGACGGCCAGATGTGTTTAAATGTTGGTGGTATATGACCTGCTAGTACAAGGTTTAGCATTTGATTAATTTTCAAATTATTGCTTAAATGATGTGCTACGCCTTAAGAAAACAGGTTTCTGTACAGCAGTAATGGTGTTGAATGGGCAGCCTTGTCAGCTCATGGGCCATCCACATAGCTGCAAGCCCCACCCCCCCCTTTTAAGTCAAAGTGTTAGCATCTTGTCATTCAAGAGGAAAAGATACTTTATATGTTAATCCTTACTGGTTTACTTTCTGCTTTTTTTTGGTCATCTCAGAACTGGATATTTTTACTGGACCCTAAACTGTTGGAGTTTATGGCCATTGCTATATTAAATGCAAAACAGTTCACTCCTTGTGCTGTTCTTGAGCAGGGTGGGGTTCAGGATAAAGCTGAACCACACTTGTGGTAGCACCTCAAGATGACATCTTATTAATAAAGGCTGATAGCTTAGCTTGTCGATAATGCTCCTATAATTAAAATAATGGATCAAAATTAATCGTTCCTTTTCTTTCTAAACACCCTCCCCACTAATGCAACCAAGTAACATTTGGAAGAGGAAACTTGATCCTGGTTTTTTGGAAGATTAAAGTCAAACCTGGTAACCAAATGACTGATTTGTGGGTCCTTCCCACTTGAACCAACTTGTTTGAAAATCCCTAGTTGGCCAAGTATGGTGCCTGGTATGTAGTAGGTCTCAATTGAAATGGATTTTGAAAAATAACTCCTGAAGTGAGTAGTTAAGAATACTGTGTAGAAAACAATTCTATATTGCTAGGTTTTGGTCTTTTAACAGCTGGGGTTTATTAAGATGCATTATTTTGATTTTAATCACTGCCTAAAACACTCTGGGTGGTATCGGTGGAGTGTCGGATTTTCCTGAAAGTGACTAAATGCAATTTGACATACTTTTCATCCAAAGTTTTGTACATCCTGTTGTTTTCTAATGGAAAAAATGTTAATATGGCTTTTTTGTACTACTAAAAATAGCTTTGAGATTAAGGAAAATAAATAACTCTTGTACAGTTCAGTATCGTGTTATTAAGTCTGTATTGGCAGTGTGTACAGTGCCATTTGCTGTGGTTATAAAACACTTACTCTGGATTATAATAATCATTTGGTCCAATTCCTATTGCTTGTAAAATAAAGTTTTACCAACTGACATAATCAAGCCTGCTAAATAGGGTGTTTTACAAATTTTATTTTTAATTCAAGTTTAGAGAAAAAAATTAAGTGTTAAAGGTGTTTAGGATTGAGAAGACACATGCTTGATATTGTACTTAGAATGCGAAAGTTCTTCAGTGAGTTATTGAATAAGTCAAACTTAACAAGTCATTCATGTTTTTTCCACATATGGATATAAGTTTAACAGAGCCTTGTTGATCAAGTTAAGGAGTTAGGGCACATGCTGTCCGAACTGTTAGTTTAGTTTTCTTGAGACAGGCTCTTAATGTGACCCAGGTTGGTCTTGAACTGGCAACCCTCTTGCCTGTGTTGGGATTACAGAAGTGTGCCACCACGCACAGCTGAACTCACTTTCAATAGATCCCTTAAGAGTTGGTGGGAGTGAGGTGTGTAGTTTAATATAGCTGCACTTAACTTTGAACATGTAAAAATTGGTTAGAAAACTTGGCTGTTAGATCCAACCTTGTTCATCATTCACTACAAATTGAACACTCCCTCTCTACTTCCCAGCCAAGTGATGGTACTCAAAGGATGGTGTAGCAAACACAACTTAAATCCACAGATCTCCCAGTTCTGGCAATTTGAGCTGGAGTGCTTGAAATTATGCCCAAGAATGTTGTTCTGAAAATAAGTAAACAGGTTCTGTGTGAATTTCAACAGACTTGATTTAGTCTTTGTGTTTTTAATGGTTAAAATAAAAGTATTAAATAAGAGTATAATTGATAAAATGAGATTACCCTTTCCTCCCTTGCATTTTACCTTTAGTTACAGGAAAAGCATGGATCATAAAAATCACCTTTCACTGCTACATGTTTGTGGGGTTCTGTTGTTTTACCTGTAGGGAGGGCAGGGCAAAATCGAAGCAATTTTTATCTCCAGTTTCTTCAACCCCCAAAGTCTTTTGAAATCCTTTTTCCAGGACAAATTGGAAAGGTTTCATTGTTTTCAACTGTGGCTCTTGTTATCCAAACGGTAGTTCCTGGTTTGATCTGCCTAATGAACTGAGTGACAGTGGCTTTCCTGGAAACGCTTTCTCTGCAGAGTGGAAGAGTTGGTGTCATTTTGGAAACTATTCTAGATAGCAGCCTTTTTTATGAGGAAGTTTTAAAGATGTTTGGAAGTTTAGAAGCATCGTCAGTGAATAAGTTCAGGACCCCCAAAGCAGAATCTCATTTCATATCTTTTTTGTTTTGTTTTGTTGTTATTTTGTTTTTTGGGTTTCTTTGTTTGTTTGGGTTTTTGTTTTGTTTTTCAAGGCAGTTTCTCTGTGTAGCCCTGGCAGTCTTAGAACTTGACCTGTAGACCAGGATGGCCTTGAACTCACAGAGGTCCATGGCCTCCCAAGTGCAGGGATTAAAGGCTTATACCACCTCTACCCAGCTCATTTTCATATCATAACTGTTTCATTTTAGAGAAGTATTTATACTCTATCAACTTTATGACCCTGTATTGGAAATGTGAAGAAACACCTTTTTACACATGTTTATTGAGGCCTCGGTGTTCAAGAATAAGATGCTTAACACTTTATGAAATTTGGAGGTAATTATAAGGTTCTAACTCCACATTACAACGATAACAGCCTTCAAGCATTACAATACGAACCTTCCATGTAATCATTTTGTTTCTGTCCTTGAGAGGCTAAATAGACAGCAGAATGATGTGGTATGCTCCTGGATATACAAGGAAAAAGAAAGAAAATCATCTTTATAGTCATTTCAGTCTGAAGGATTCCACTGGAAGATTATGCTGCTGAGGTAGCTAAATTTGCATTTGTGTTAACTACAGTGTGCACAGTAATGCCGGGCCATGTTGAGTGTGTTCCAGAGACCACGAGCCTCAGCAGACCTTGCAGTGTGACAAGGGGTAGTCTCGACTGACCCTTCTATTTATTACTATTGCTTTGCTAGAACTCTGTATCCTCAGAGCTGGACTGCAGGAATGCCACCGCACTGGACTTTTGACTCCTTTGAAGGTGGAGTAGACTTTGCTTGACTTCTTCCTCTTTCCTCACATGTCCTTCCTTCTGCTCATTCCTCCAACAAGGAAATCCAGTCACCACAAAGTGCCTGCCCATGTGAAACAAAGTACCTCAGCGATGATATTACAGAAACTGTAAAATTCTTACTCCAAGAGGCTATGAACATGGACTTCACATGCTAAAGATTATTTGCTGGAGGCAATCAGAATGAAAGAGACCAAGAATGAGGTTGAAATGTTCTCTTCTTTCTCCAGTCTTTCCCTCTGTTTGAGATGAGGGTTTCTCCATGTAGCCCCACCTCATCTCAGACCTACAATTCTCCATCAGGCCCTGGAAAGCTCGGTTTAATTTTTCCCTTATTTTCATACCATAAGCTTGTTCTTAAAACTGATGTTTTCATTTATTTATTTTTGGATTTTCGAGACAGGGTTTCTCTGTGTAGCCCTGGCTGTCCTGGAACTCACTTTGTGGAACAGGCTGGCCTCAAACTCAGAGATCCACCTGCCTCTGCTTCTTGAGTACTGGGACTAAAGGTGCATGCCACCACTGCCCATCTGAAAACTGACATATTTTATTACCAGATTTCTGAGCAGTTCTCAAAGGTTCCATGGATGGTCTTACAAAGCACCTTAGAAAGGCACAGATGCTGAGCTAACTTGGAGAGTTTAAGGTTTTCTATCTTTCAGCTTTGGACTATTGTTTTGTCATGTAAGACATTAACCTTAGTGTACAAGGGTTCTGGATGCACAGACTCAACAAACTGGATTTCAAATAATTTGGAAAATGCTTATATTTGGAATGTGTAGACATTTTTCTTTACTCCTTAAATAAGGCAGTGTAACTAAGCATTTATACTGTACCGGGTATTACAAGTAATTTGGAGAGGATTTCTTCAGGGGGAATATGTGTAGATTATTTACTGGTGTTTTTTTTATGGGGGACGTGTACTTGGATTTTATTATTTGCAGGGTGTGGAGTGATTTTATGTGTCAAGTTAGTCAGCCTTTTTTTTTTTCTTTTTCTTTTTCTTTTTTTTTCTTTCTTTTTTTTTTTTTTTTGTTGTGTGATGTGATGTGAAGTCTTCCATGTTATAATTTCAGATAATTGAAAATAAGATGGATGGCATTTTTCTTACCCTTTAATTACTGTAGTATAATTATATTTACATGTTACCCAAATCCATCAACATAATACCTTGTGTGTACTGAGAAAAACGGAAGGCACAGCATGGGGAGCAATCTCTAGCCTCTGGAGACATGTATTAGGATGTGGTGAGGCAACACACTTGTTGGTCAACAGACAGTCCACTGCTGCCCTGGGCAAATGTTAAAACTTTCACCATGAAGTGTGGTCACAGACATGGGCAGTATTTAAAGAGACTGAGAATGTTCTAGAGTCTGGTGTCTCCTGTAGTAGGACTAGCCATGTAAAGAAGTTTGAGGAGGTTGAGTTTAAATGACCATGAGATTACGTCTCTTTCTAAATAAAATACCAACCGGAGTAACACATCTTAATGTTTTTAATAAAGTAGATGAGGCACTAGATAGTTTAAGGTAACATTTAGAAGGAATTCAAGACATCTGGTAAGATTATAAAGAAATAAACTTATGGAATTAATCAGGCCATATTACAAAATATTATTAAGTGGAAAATTAATAATGTATCATTTTCCTTTAGTCTTTGAGTTCACTAAGTTACAACAGTACAAAAATATGTTATATGCCTCCTGACGTTTTAAATTTTTTGTTACATTTATTTGTGTGCATGTGTGTAGCACATGAATGGTAAGCCAGGTGTGTAGAGGTCAGAGGACAGCATGTGGGAATCCTTTCTCTACTTCCGTCATGTATGTCCTGGGGCTAGAACTCAGGTTTCTTCACAGTGCCTTTGCCTCTGCACCATCTCACTGGCCCACCTCTTGGCTATTTTAAGTTACTGTCAGGATTGGTTTTCGTTGTTGGAGATGCAGCCTCAGTCATGGAGGCATGGACTAGATCCCTAATCCTCTTATGTTTTCCATTGTATTTTTGGGACAGTGTTTCTGTCAAAATGCCCAAGCTAGCCTCAAACTCTTGGTGTTCCTGCCTCAGCCCCTGGAGTACCTGGGGGTATATAAAGCATATGTCACTGCCCCTCCCTTGAAACTTCAAAAATGAGAATCAGTTTAATAATTCAAAAATAATGTTAGCATATGCCTGTGTGCATGTGTGTGGTTGTTAGTATTTTTTCTCTTTACTCTTTTGGGGGGCCCCACCACCTAGTTCCCAAATATATCACATGCGAAGGCTTATTCTTAATTATAAATGCCTGGCCTTTAGCTTGGCTTGTTTCTAGCCAGCTTTCCTTAACTTTAAATTATCCCATCTGTCTTTTGTCTCTGGGGTTTTTCCTTTTCTTACTTCTGTAATCTTACTTACACTCCTACTCCACTGCCTTTTTGTGCATGCTTTCAAAGCCAGTGGAGGCTAAATTGGTTCTCCTATTTTTAGACCATGATGTATTGGGAATATGTTTGAATAGAAATTATCCAGGTTTGACTGTTGTTGTCAAGGGGAGGAGAAACATATCCCATTGTTCAGAGAGAGGAGTATGTGTAGCCCGAAACAGACAGATGAGGGTCTGGGATTGTTAGGTGCACATGTGAGTGTGCATGGTGTGTGCTCATGTGCAAGTGTGCATGGTGTGTGCTCATGTGCAAGTGTGCATAGTGTGTGCAGGTGAAGGAAGGTGTGTCAAGTACATAATTAAAAGAGGGGGAGTGTGCATAACCCAAATCAACAAGAGTCCTCTGAGAAACTATTTCTTATGTCTGCCTGCCTCAGCAATATCATACTAAAAATTGTTTTTGATAGTGCTAACAGCATACCCAAAACTTTGTCCATGCTCCCTGCCACCAAGCTATACCTGCAATCCCTAAAGAATATTTCTTAAAAAGTATATTTACTGAAGCTTAAAACACAGGGGGAAAGATTATTGAAAACAATGCAGTTTGTTTGTTTGTTTGTTTGTTTTGGTTTTTCGAGACAGGATTTCTCTGTGTAGTTTTGCACCTTTCCTGGATCTCACTCTGTAGCCCAGGCTGGCCTCGAACTCACAAAGATCTGCCTGGCTCTGCCTCCTGAGTGCTGGGATTAAAGGCGTGCACCACCACCGCCTGGCAACAATGCAGTTTTAACCTTTTTGTTCAGATCAAGAAGACTGCCATTAAAACCAATTTCATATAGCATGTTTCTTATTTTTTGGATTCCAGCTCTGTTACTTAAAGTCTGTCTGTAAGCAGTATATGCAAATTCCATATGTACACATATAAGTGAATGAGGCATATGAATATTTGATGCCATTATTAACATTAGAATTTTTAGGAAAATTTTCCTCTTGTCTTCAATTTTTGTCACTTTCCCCACTTTCTAGTTGAGGTCTTGTCTTTGAATATATATTTTTTAATTCTAAAGAGCTAGTTATGATGGCTCACACCTGTAATCCTAGCATAGTAGAGTCCACTTTGTACTACATAGTAAAACCCAGTCACAAGACAACAACAACAACAGAAATAATTAAATACATAAATTGTAAGAATAATAGTTGGAGGCCAGGGACAGCTCAACAAAGTGCCTCCCTAGGAAATGTGAGGCCCTGGCCCTGAGTTTGGTCTCCAGCACTACCAAAGGAAAGGAAGAAGGGGGAGTGTGGTGGTATTTTATTTGTGCTCTAATAAATAAGCTTACTTAGAGATCAGAGGGAAAAGCCAGCCACTATAGTAAACACAGAAACCAGTCAATGGTAGCACATTCAGGGAGGCAGAGTTTCATCTGGATCTCTGTGAGTTCAAGGCCACACTGGGAACAGAGCCAGGTGTGGCTGTACACACCTTAATTCTCAGTGCTAGTTAACCATAGAGGTCTGGAGGTCTGTACAGACAGGCAGGAAGTGATAGAACTGGGCAGAAAGGAGAGGAAGTGAGATGGCAGAGACAATAAGGATATAGGTGTGGGTAGACAGGAAGTAGCTCTCTCTTTGGCTGAGGATTCCTAGTGGTAAGAATGTGACACGCTTATTTCTGCTTCCCTAATCTCTGGTTTTTACCCCAATATCTGGCTCCGGGTTTTCTATTAATAAGACCATTTAGCAATTTGTCTTACAGGGTAGGGACTCACAAACTGCACCACAGTTGAATGAGTTTCAGATTTGGTTAAAGGAGCAGGTGTTGACCAACATTTGACTCTCTAGTATTATTTATATCAATATCATTAGTTAGATTCTTTTTTCTAATGATGCTGATCTTGAAGTTGGAATGTAGCTGTTACAGGTAAAAAAAATTCCATGGCTGATGTTTACATTCTTAGTCTCAGTCTCATTAATAAAAGAATTTAAAAACTGAATCAGAAGGAAGACAGAGGACAAATGTATTAGATTAAGAGAAAAGCAATAGGGTGAGCAAGCTGTAAATCTGGGTAGTTACTGGATGGGGAGGGGAAGACAGAAAGTCATGCCTTTTGAAATCGAGTTCAAGGAAGCTGGCAAGCTTTTCACAAGCAGCTGTGGGATGGAAGGGTGCTTCTGGGAAAGAAAAAGGAAGCATGCTCAGGCCTTTGGTCAGTACCTGAAAAGGAGATGGAGGGGAGGAAAAGGAAGACCATGCTTAGTGCTGGACCACAGATCTGAATTCAGCGGGTACCGCAGCTAGTCCAGGCTCTCGTGTCCAGGTCCTTTGGTCCAATGACATCTAGTTAGAAATAAAACCAGACAGCTTATTAAGAAAGGAAAAGCAGTGAGGACAACAGGGCTAGTGAGCTGAGGGAGAAGGCCCCAAATGTGATCCTTTATAAGACATTTACACAGCAGCAACCCTTCTCAAAGTTGTATGGTCTGCACTACCCTTGTGTGTGCTCTTTCATGACAGGAGACCAGGTAAGAAAGGACCCCCGACTGTCTCAGTGTCTCTGCTGACCCCTTCCCTGTGTCAATCTTGATAGTTTAACCTTCAGTCCCTACTCTGCTGCTATACAGTCAAGGATGACTTTGGACTTCATATACCCTTATTTCCACCTTCCAAACGCGGGGATTAATAGTGTGTACCACCAAGCCTGTTTTTATGCAGTGCTTGAAATTGAACCGAGTTAGGTAAACACTATACTGACTCAGATACATCCCTAGCTCTTTAATTTGATTTTTACCATTGATTTCTGTGCTATAAAATTGTAGTAGTTACCACTGTGCATATCTGACTAACAAATAAGAAGAAAGTGGGCAGAATAAAGATTAATTTAGGCCCCGGACACTCTGCCACACTTCTTGATCTGCCCAGCTCCTTCCAGGTCCAGAATATTGGCCTCTCACTTCCCAGTCTTCCAGAATCTCACAGCAGACAAGGAAGGGCCCCACCGGGTCATGATACTCTGACAAGCTTCCTGTCACGGCTTGTTCCCTCCACAAACTAGTAAGGAGTCTTAGACCTGAACCCCTGCCACCACCCCCATCTCATGGTATTGACAAGAAAGCAATCTCCAGGCCATCAGCCACAGGCCCATACTCTCCTTGCTAACTCCAAATGTACAAATCTCATCACAAAACCAGAAACACCGTGAAAATCCAAGGCAACCCTTCTCCTAAAATTACTAATCCCATAATAGTGGGTCCCAGTAAAAGTGACCTCAAAATAATTTCCAGACAAAGAGTTCAAAGAATGATTATAACTATACACAAGCAAAAAACAGCAAGAAAATAAAAATAAAGAGATGGAAGCCAGGCATGGGGGCACATGCTTTAAATCCCAGCACTCGGAAGGCAGAGGCAGATAGATCTCTGAATTTGAGGCCGTCCTGGAGCCTCAAGATCCATCCAGAGCAAGATTTGGGACAATTGAGGCTACACTGAGAAACCCTGTCTTGAAAAACAAAAAGAAAAAAAACAAGCCAACAACAACAAAACAAAATAAGGATGAAATAAAGAAGTTAATGCAAGATACAAAAATAGAACTCAATAAGAAATAGAATTACTGAGAAAAAGCCAAACTACAATTATGCTGGAAATAAAAACTTAATAAGCCAAATAGAAATCTCAGTGGAGCCAGGCGGTAGTGGCTCACACCTTTAAGTCTAGCACTTGGGAGGCAGAGCCAGCTGGATCTCTGGGAGTTCAAGGCCAGCCTGGTCTACATAGCAAGTTCCAGGAAAGGCACCAAAGCTACACAGAGAAACCCTGTCTCTAAAAACAAAACAAAACAAAAGTCTCAGTGAAAAGCCTCACCAACAGAATGGATCATGGATCATGTTGACAACAGAGAGTTAGGTCCTGAAGGCAAAACAGAGGATATTCAGTAAAAACCAATGAGAGAACAATTTAAAATACATAAAACTAACACGAAAGAGTATGGGGACATTAAGGACCTAAACTTTGGATTGTAGTCCTAGGGGAAGGAGAAGAACACCATACCAAAGACATAAACTATATCTTCTGTAAAGTCATAGAAGAGAATTTACCACACCTAGAGAATTTATGGATGTTTGGCTTATAAAACTCTGAATAAACAGAACCAGAAAAGAAACTCTCCACTGCATATTATAGCTGAAACATTAAAGACACAGAATAAAGACAGGTTATTAAAAGTTGCAAGAAGGATCAAGTTACTTATGAATGCAAGCCCATCAGAGCAACACCTGATAAATCAACAGAAACTTTTAAAGCCAGAAAGGGCCTGGAAGGATGCTTTCCCAGTTCTGCAAGATCACAGTTCTTAGCCCAAACTATTATACCCAGCAAAACTACCTCTTAAAATTGAAATGAAGGAGACCCTGGTGTTTTGGCACTCACCTTTAGTCCCAGCACTCAGAAGGCAGAGGCAGGCGTATCTCTGTGAGTTCAAGGCCAGCCTGGGCTACAGAATGAGAGCTGTCACATGGATAAACCCTGCCTGGGGTTTGGGGGAACAAAAACAAACAAACAAACAAATTGAAGGAGAAATAAAAACTTTCCAAGATAAAAACATATTACAATGGGGTTGGGGATTTAGCTCAGTGGTAGAGCATTTGCCTAGCAAGCACAAGGCCCTGGGTTTGGTCCTCAGCTAAAAAAAAAAAAGATGTATAACCTCTAAGCCAGTTCTATAGAGGACACTGAGAGAAATACTTCCATGTGAATACAAGGATGAGAATGCCAATGAGGGTACAGGGTTTGGGGTTTGAGTAACAGTGGCCCTGTGGGGCCATAGGGAGTGACACTATTAGGAAGTGTGACCTTGTTGCAGTAGGTGTGGCCTTGTTGGTGGGTAACACTGGGGGTGTGCTTTAAGGAGCTCAAGCTTGGCCAGTGTGTCATTATCTCTTCTTGCTGCTGGTGGATTCAGATGTAGAACTCTCAGCTCCTTCTCAAGCACCATGTCTATCTGTATGCCACCATGTCCCACCATGATGATAATGGATTGAGCCTCTGAAACTGTAAGGCACCCCATTAAATGTTTTCCTGTATAAGAGTTGCCATGGTTACAGTGTCTCTTCACAGCAATAGAACCTTAACTAAGACACAGGGAATTAAATTAACCCAAGACAGGTAATCCAAAGATGTCAAAGAAAACACCGCAAAGTATCTTCCTGAGAATCTGAGGAAATGGGACATATGTAACCACAGTATAGGCAATATATAACAAGCCCAAGGCCAATATCATGTGTAGAGAAAAATTAGGAGAATTTCCACTAAAATCAAGAACATGATGAGGCTCTTCACTCTCTTTATATCTGTTTAGTGTAGCACTTGATGTCTTAAATAGAGCAATAAGAGAAGAGGAGATAAGAGGGGTGCAAACACTTAAGTATCTTAGGGTTTCTAAGACTTTAATAAAACACGATGAAAAACAACATGGAGGGGGATAGAGTTTATTTTCGCTTACAGGTTACAGTCCATCATCCAGGGAAGTCAAGGGCAGGAACTCAAGGCAGGAACCTGTGATGGGAACTGCTTCAGAAGCTGTGGAGGGCTGCTGCTTACTAGCTTGCTTCCACTAGTTTGCTCAGTCTGCAGCCTGCTTTTTTAAAATTTTTTTTATTTTTTTGGTTTTTCAAGACAGGTTTCTCTGTGTGGTTTTGGTGCCTGTCCTGGATCTCGCTTTGTAGACCAGGTTGGCCTTGAACTCCCAAAGATCCACCTGGCTCTGCCTCCTGAGTGCTGGGATTAAAGACGAGTGCCACCACCTTCTGGCTCAGCCTACTTTCTTATATCATCCAGGATCACCTGCCCTGGGGTGGCCCCACGCACAATGAGCTTGGCCTTCCCACATCAATCATTAATCAAGAAAAATGGCCCCCACAGGCTTGTTCACAGGCCACTCTGATGAAGGCATATTCTCAATTGAGGTTCTCTCTCTCTCTCTCTCTCTCTCTCTCTCTCTCTCTCTCTTTTAGAAGACTCTAGCTTGTATGAAAATCACTAACCAGCGTGGAAAGGAAGAACTCACAGTATCTTTATTTCCAGATGATATTATCCTATATACCTTAAAAGACCTTAAATGCCCCACCAGAAAACTGCTACAGCTGATGAACGCATTCAGGAAAGCGGCAGTTTACTAAATTAACATACAAAAGTCAGTACCCTTCTTGTATACTGAAGCTGAACATATGGAGGAAGAAATCAGGGAAGTGATGCCATTAACAATGGCCTCAAGAAATATCCAAAATTAAATCTAACCAGGGAAGTGAGAGACCAGCACAACAAAAGTTTTAAGACATGAAAGAAATAAATTGAGGAAAGTATCAGATGTCTTAGTTTGCTTTATATTGTTGAGATACAGACCATGATCAAAAGTAACTTGAGTAGTAATAGTTGGTTTCCCCTCTGAGGTTTACATTCTGTCATAGGCAAGACAGGGCAGGAGCTCAAGGCAGGAACTGAAGCAGAGACCATGGAAGGAATATAGCTTACCTACTTGTATATTTATTTAGTTTAGCTTGTGGCAAGTTGAAAAAAAAAAGTAACCAAAACAATTGACCCCCAGTCAACTTGACACACCAATGCAATTCTTTAAAACAATAGCCTCTCCTTTCTTGTTTATCCCTAAGATCTCATATTAATATCAATATCACGCTATAAAACACTCCAAGTTTCACAAGTCCCAGAGTCTTTAAAAGTTCAAACACTTTAGAAGTTCAGTATCTTTAAAATATCCAAAGGCTCTCAGTTATGGGCTACTGTAAAGTCAAAATAAGTCAAATGCTTTCCTATTCCAAGAAGGAAGAACCAGGACACAGTCACAAGCAAATCAAAACCAAACCAAACTCCATCAGTATGAATAGCTTCAGGCCTTCATGCCGGTTTCATTATCATTTAAAGGGCCTGGGCAGCTCTACATTTCCAGCTTTGCCATTCACAATATATGTACAGACACACAGAGGAGGGGAGAGAAGAGGAAAGGGAAGGGGAGGAGAGGGAGGAGGAGGGGAGGGGGGGAGATTCTTTTTTCCCAGCTAGGTCTAGGTTTGTGTCAAGTTGACAAGAGCCATCTAGCTCCGGCCTCTATCCTACTACAGAGATACTTGTTCACCCATGTTCATTACCGTTGTATTCATAATAGCCAGGATATGGAAATAGTCTAGATGCCCATTAGCTGATAAGTGGATAATGAAAATATGGTACACAATGGAATATCATTTGGTTCTTAAGAAAATTAAATTTGCATGTAAATGGAACTGGAAATAATCATCCTTAGTGAGGCTGGTTACCCAGACAAAGTCCACACGTTCTTTCTCATATGTGGGTGCCCGCTCTGAATCTTTGGATATATGTGTTTAAGCCAGAGTATCCATAGAAGTCAGGAACTCAGTAAGTGTTCCATGGGGGCAGGGGCTTTTCAAAGAGGAGAGATAGAATGCAGATGGTATGATGTGGGAAGTGGGAAGAATGGCCAGGAAGGATTAAGTGGGGTACCATATAGAAGAGCAAGTTAGAAGAGGTCGTGTGGGGAGGAAAAGCCAACACTAAGTACTTAGGAAAAAGCCATATAGAAACCTACTACTGTAGACCCTTCCTATAGTATGCAAATATAAATATAAATAATATATATAGTAAATTATATATATAGTAACTGTAATGGTTGGGGAAGGACAATACCCCTCCCCACCCACCACAGGCTATCAAATAAATAGCCTAGTGCCAGGAATAGGATACTTTTTTGGAGTTGTTGACCAGTGAGGTCCCATAGACCTCCCACCCCAAACATTACAACCTATTGCCATTGCTCAGGGTTACTCTCCTGAACTTTACAGTAGTAAGACCCTGTTGTGAAAGATACCACATTTGTGAGTCATAGAACATGGGTAAATCAAGCCAGTACTGACCTAGAAGCTTCATTCCTACTGCTAGAAGATGCTATGCATGCGATGGGTGAATAAAAGTCATGGTCAGTCTTAACTAGCTGGGAACCCTGCAGGGTGCAATATTGGCCAGCCTGGCAAGATATGCTCACTGCTGAAATTGTGGCAGCAACATTACAGGAGTGGCCAAGCTCTTTTTTATTTGATTTATGTCCCACTCTTCAGATTGGAACTTCTGCCTAGGGCCATCAATGGGGCCAATAACCCAGAGACAGCCAGTCACAGTTCCTATGGAAGAGCTTATGCTATTCTTCTGCTAACTGGACATCATTTTAAACTGACTCCTAAAAACTTAACAGTATACTCATAGATTAATGCATCTCTCAACCCTCATGGAAGAAGCTGCTTCTTGCAGAAGGTGCTGACTGTGTGGTTTGACTGAAAAAAGGCCCCCATAGGCCCATAAGGGAGCAGCGCTGTTAGGAGGCGTGGCTTTGTTGGAGGAGGTGTGGTCTTTTTTGGAGGAAGTGTGTCATTGGAGAACGGACTTTGGGGTTTCAGAAGTTGTTTTTTTTTTTTTTTTTTTTTGCTTTTTCGACACCGTTTCTCTGTGTAGCTTTGCTCCTTTCCTGGAACTCACTTGGTAGCCCAGGCTGGCCTCGAACTCACAGAGATCCGCCTGCCTCTGCCTCCCGAGGCAGAAGTTCAAGCCAGGCCCAATGTCACTCTTTCATCCTGCTGCTTGCCAATTCAGATGTGAAACTCTCGGCTCCTTCTCCAGCACCATGTCTGCCTTCACCTATGCTTCCCACCATGACGATAAGGGACTAAACCTCTGGACCTGTAAGCCAGCTCCAGTGAAATGTTTCCCTTTGTAAGAGTAGCCGTTGTCATGGTGTCTCTTTGAAGCAATACAAACCCTAACTAAGACAGTGATTAACACAGAGACCCATATGTGGTCAACATACACAGAATAAGGGCTTGAGAAATGACGAGCCCTAAATGGGATGTCAGTGTCACATTCCTCCTCCCAATACACAAGATCGAAGGGAAGAGGGGAATGGAAAGACTCTAAGAGTCGGAGCCAGGGCATGACCACAGTGAAAGCGTTTCTAGACGTCACAGGGCAATTGTACATGTGCACTGACAATGGCTGTGACCATATACACAAGCCAGTGAAATCCCAATGTGGAGAAGGAAGGACGTCAGGGAGTCCTATCCTTAGCCAACACGCTATTGGCTGCAGGGGTGCTGGGAGGACGAGAGTCTGTTTTCTCAGGGATCTGGCCCCCAAAGGTGATGCTAGGACACGTTGCTCTACACTCACGCACACTAAATGACTCTGGATTTTTAGAAAGAGCACGTGAAGTTAGGAAAGAGTAGTGGTTGGGAGACAAAATAGAAATTGGAGATGGTGGAAGGGGGTAGACTGGATCATAAGCATGTATGAAACTTTCAAACAATAACAAGAGAAAAATATACTAAATAATAAAAATATTAACTTTTAGCCACTAAAAAAGTTAGTTTAGGATTTAGGCAGTAGTGGCACAGGCCTTTAACCCCAGCACTCGGGAGGCAGAGCCAGGCGGATCTCTGTGAGTTCGAGGCCAGCCTGGGCTACCAAGTGAGTTCCAGGAATGGCACAAAGCTACACAGAGAAACCCTGTCTTGAAAAACCAAATACTTTTCTTTCCTCTCTTCCCTTTTCTTCTCTTTCTTTTTTTCTTTCCTTCTTCTTCTTCTTCTTCTTCTTCTTCTTCTTCTTCTTCTTCTTCATCTTTTTTTTGAGACACAATCTCACTATAGAGCCCTGGGTACCCTGTGTCTGGCTTTGTGGCCCAGGATGGCTTTGAGTTCATAGTTTTATACAGAGCTGGGCATGGATCCCAGGTGTTGTGAATGCTAGGCCATCATTTTTATCAACTGAGCTACACCCCCAGACATGAATTCATGTTTCCTATGTATAAATATTAAAGCTGAAGGACAATTTCCAATTGAGATTCTTTTCTATATTTCCTTATGCTTTAGCAAACACATGTGGTATATCAGATATGTCTAGGGGATGGACTTCTATCTAGGAACATAGCAATGAATTCATATATATATGTTCAGAATGTTTTCAGTTGGAAATCTCCCAAGCTAAAAATAATACCCTTACTATCAATAAGCATTCATAATGGTTTCTAGAAAGCCAGCTTGGTCTGACAAGATGTCTCTGCAGGTAAAGGTGCTAATCACAAATGTGTGACAATCTGATTTCCACCCACAAACCCATGTACAAAGGATGTGGTGGCATACATCTGTAATCTCAGTACTTCTGTGATCAGATGGAAGTTGTGCTGGCTGGTTTTATGTCAACTTGACACAAGCTGGAGTTATCAGAAAAGGGGGAGCCTCAATTGTGAAAATGCCTCCTTAAGATCCAGCTGTAAAGCATTTTTCTTAATTAGTGATTGATGGAGAAGGCCCAGCCCATTGTGGGTGGTGCCATCCTTGGGCTGATGGTCCTGGGTTCTATAAGAAAGCAGGCTGAGCAAGCCATGAGAAGCTTAAGTAAGTCAGGAAGTAGTGCCTCTCCTTGACCTTTGCATCAGCTCCTGCCTCCAGGTTCCTGCTATGAGTTCCTGTCCTGGCTTCCTTCAGTGGTTGACTACAATGTGGGAGTGTAAGCTGAATAAACTCTTTCCTCCCCAACTTGCTTTTGGTCATGGTGTTTGTCACAGAAATAGTAACGCTAACTAAGGCAGAGGCAAAGACAGGAGGATCATCCAGAAGACTCTTGTGGAGTCACCACAAGAGCAGCAGAAACAAGAAGGACCTTGCCTCAAAAATGTGGAAGCAAGATCAGACTCTTGACAGTTGTTCTCTGATGGTCACGCATGTACTGTTGCGGGCATGCAAGTGCAATTATTCACACACACACACACACACACACACACACACACACACACACACACACACACAGAGGCATCTATTTATTTACTTATTTTACTTTTAAATAGGCTGGGTGTGGTGGTGCATACCTTTGATCCAACATAGGGAAGCTTAGGCAGATGGAGCTCTATGAGTTCAAGGACAGCCTGGTCAGCTCACAGCCATCCAGCGATACATAGTAAAACCCTGTCTCAATAAATAAATAATAAAAGGCCAATTTACTTAATTGTATAATAGAGTGTATAAGATATAGAATGAAAATAAGTTTAATATATAAAAAACAGTATACCCTGTAAAATTTCTCATATCTGCATTTTGATAACAGTTTTTTAAACACCAGAAAAAATAATATAGAAATACATGTTCAGGTTATTACAAAGCATTGGAAAACTCTGGTCTAAGCAGCAATTATTTTTATTAAAAATGTCAACAGTTTTATTTAAATATAACTGACATACAATAAACTGTACAAACAGGCATGTACAGTTTGATAAGCGCACCAGTGGACTGTGAACCATCACCAAAACCCACGTATGGCTTTAGCCATAATGTCCAGGCTTCTGTAGATCACAAGCCAGAGCAGGCACAGAAGGCACAGCTTATCTGGGATACATTATGCTTGTGTCCATATATGGAGTTGTTAGACTAGCTGAGGCCCCTGGGATGGCTAGACTGAGCCCACACATCTGGCCTGAGAAGACCCAAGATTGCTCCTTGACCTGCACCTGGGTGGGATGACTAGGACAATGGAGACCTAGTGAGCAGTCTCTGGATTCAGAGGGGTTCCCAAAGAGACTTCGCACAGGGCAGCAGCCTTCCTTCTGAGCTGGAGTCTGGAGAGAGTGTTCCAGAGGCAAGTAGAAGCTGTGAACCTGTTGATTGGAAAACATCAAAGAGATCTTGGACCTTGTTAGTGGTTGGAATGTGAGATGTCTTCCAACAGGCTCATCTGTTTGAACACCTGGTCTCCAACCACGTGTGTGTATGTGGGGAATATTTTGGAAGGTCATGAGGCCTGGGGCAGAAGTGGGTCACTGGGGTCCTGCATTTAAAAGGTCTACACTGTCTGCTTCCATTGCCAGTATCTCTGCTACCTGAGTTTGGTCACCATGTAAGATTTCCACCTCTCTGCAGCCACATGGCCATGCATTCCCCACCTGAAACTGAGCTGAAATGACTCTCCCCCAGGACAAGTTGTTCTTCTCAGGGGTTTTGTCAGAGTGACAGAAAAAGTAATGAACACCCTCATCTTGCAAGCACAGTACTTTCAGATATTCTGTGTCCTTGAATGTTGCAAGGCCTAGAACAAACTATTTCTGCACATCACAAGGGCATCAGATCTCCCACAGATGCCTCTGTCTTTGTTGCTCTTTATGGACCAATGCTCTTCAAACAACCTGAAGTTGCTACACTCAACTACACAAACACGTGCATTTTGATTCAAATACATGTGATGAAAACCATAGGCAAAACTTGCTTATTATATAACACTGCATCATGAATGGTACACTTTAACCCTATGCATTACTGAGACCTCCTAAATCATATACAATCAATTCAGTAAAACCATTGGAGGTGGGGAGAGATTCTCGGAACTTATCCCATTGGGCATCTGCTATTCTTTACCTTGTAATACTTCCAACTTTGTTGCTGTTGTTCCATATTGTTCAGCAGTGTGTGTGTATGTGTGTGTGTGTGTGTGTGTGTGTGTGTGTGTGTGTCTTGTGCATGCATGTGTGGAGTTCGGAGGATAATTTTGGGGAGTCAGTTCTCTCCTTCTACCCTGTGTGTCCTGGATGTTGAACTCAGATCATTGGGCTTGGTGGCCGGTGTTCTTGCTCACTAAGTTATCTTGCCTGCCCAAGACTTTCATCTTTTGAAATTTGAGAAACCTTATAATAGTGGAAGTTTTAACTTCACTAGATATCATTTCCAATAGACGGTTTCCTATTTTCTAAATTAATGTAACCAGCTGTTAGGTGGCATATTCAAGAAACACCCCCATCCCATAGGGGCGGGGAAATGCCTTTCCTTCAGTGTACAGGCACTATGTGAAATGTGTGCACGGAGCATAACATGCATTTTTTTAAGTTAGTAAAATAAACCAAGTAAACCTTTCCCTAAAGTCATTGGAAAAACACAAGAGAAAGATGGTATGCAAATCCTGCTTATACAGGAAAGACAGGTGTGGGGCTTATTTGAAAGGAATTAAACAAAATTACTAATGAATGAAAAAGAAAATAAAAGGAGGATATGGCTGCTCCAAAGGGATTGAGGTTTTTATTATAGATACATAAGGGAGAGCACAGGCAGAGGCAGAGGCATCTGGGAGAGTCCGGAGTGAGCATGACCAGCAGGCTGAACCCATCCATGTGAGGAGAGGGGAAGGAGAGAGGAGGAGACCAAAAATTCTGTGTAGCTGGTATGGCTGGGAGCTCAGAAGAAGCCGTGGGCCAGTGTCCGCTTTGATATGTTCAAGAGACACCTCAGCCATTTGTTTGAGACCTAATAATTAATTACTGTTTAGAATAGCCATCTCTTTTTTCTCTGGTAGAAGTGACTATGACTGGGAGCCAGCCAGCCATCCCTGACGCTCTCATCTTAAGTGTCTCATTTTCTGGTCATCCCTAACCATCCACACTTGAATGCAGAGCATCAGTCACGGACCATGAAAAAGGAAGGTAGCTTCTTGAGTGCACACGCGCTTGCACGCATAGATTTCTCTTTCAATTAACAAAGTTTATCACTTGGAATAGTGAAGCTCGAAGAGGCCAGTGGAGGTCAAGTTTTGCTCTGAAAGTGATTTACAGGAGCAGGAAGTGGGATCTGAGAAACCCAGGAGGGAGAGGTGGGAGTCAAGGTAGGAACATTCCTTGGGAGAAGAGGAAGAATATAAAACAAGCAAATTTCCTTCCTTTCCCACAGTTTACATATATTTGTTTCTGGATGTTTAAATCATATTTCAAGTTGATCTTTTTAAAGGCAATCAAATGAGGATTGTTGTTTTAATCAGATTCTTTACAAAGTTACACTGTCTCAGGGATCCTATAACCAAGGTGAAAAACAATTAAAATCAATTACCATGAGAGAGGTTCCTAAGGTTTAAGTCCCTACCCACCCACCAGCGTTCTAGACCTTGAATGGAGGTCTGCCTGTGCAAGGTAGAAAATTAGGGTCTGCCACTAGGGGAATTAAGTCAATTAATTAGCACCAGAGGAAGGAGAAGTCATGGACTAGACAGTAAATACAGACAGTGAAGGCAAGAACTTCACACTGTCCCTGCATTGCTGAGCCCGAAGTTCTAGAATTTCAAATAGGATTGTTCAAAATGTAAATGGCCTTGAACCACGTCAACAAATTCCTTCCAGGTAATGTCAGGAAAGGGGGCTTACTGTGTGGAAGGCAGTGCAGAAATATAGGCTCTTCTGTGCGGTTACAGTACCATATGGGGACTGGTGGGGGCTGTCTTGTGAAAGCTCTGCTAAGTTTAGGATCCAACCCTGAAACAGACAAGTATTGCTGCTTGAAGAGCGAATGGACGCCAGGAGAGTCTTGTAATCGGTTATAGTATAAATGAAAAAACCACCTAACAAAAACTGGACTGATATCCTGAGACAATTTAAATGCTAAAACTGATTTTTAAAAATTAAAGGGTGTGTGTTTGGTGAGGGGGGAGTGGCTAGTGGAATCCAAGAGGAACTTCCAGCTATCAGAGGTTCCACTGATATCCCACCTCCCTCAGAAACAGGCTCCCTGGGTGTAGATCAAGCTGGCCTTCAATCCACCGGAGATCTGCTTGCCTTTGTTCCTGCTTTCTGAGTGCTGAGATTAAAAGGGTGTATCACCGCTGTGATAGAACACCATGGCCAAAAGCAACTGGGGAGGCAAGGGTTTATTTCATTTTATAACTCCTGACGGCAGTTAGTCAGCGAGGAAGCCAAGGCAGGCACTGAGGAGAATCAATGGAGGAACGAGGAATGCTGCTTACTGCCTTGATCTCCATCACTTTCTTGTATGACCCAGGACCACCTGACCAATGGTGGCATGACCCACAGTGGACTGGGCCCTCCTACACTGGTCATTAATCAAGAAAATACCCCCACAGACTTGCCTACAGGACAATTCAAGGGAGGGAATTTCTCCTTTGAGATTCTCTATTCCCAGATCTGTCTAGGCTCATATCAAGTTGACAAAAAAAACCAACCAGTGTAATCGCCATGTCCAGCTCTTGAGTTATTTAAAATGTGTTGGCTTCATTTTAAAAATAGGACTGCAAAGTAAAATCATAAAATTCTTTGTGTTTTAGATGAGCAAAAATCCATACACTTGATAACCCAGTATCATGAAGGTGTGGGGAGCAGAGACTTCATATTGGTAGAACTATATATTAGTGAAACCACACACAACAACAATTTTGTAGTATATTTCAGAACCAAGAATATGTATGTGTTATAACCAGAAAGTCTGCCCTGGGGGACTCATTCCTCAGCTATACCCATACATGCTAAGTGACATGTTTATATCAGTATGAATAGCTTCAGTGTTTCTTATACAGACAAGGAGAAATAACCATCTATAGCAGTTGTGTGGAACAGACAAGGGGCTGTCCACATGCTGGGATATCACAGGTTTCGGTACCTTCCCCAAACACAGTGACTTACAACAATGACAAGTACTTGCTTTCTCCTATATTTCATAGGTGATGAGGCTTAGTTAGCAAGTTTGGCTCTATGAAACTATGGTTGAGTGGATTTGTAGTCATCTGGACACTCAAGGAGGTCAGAGTGGCCAAGATGGCACACTCATGTGGTTGGCAGCTGGGCTGGCTGTAGGATGGGAAATCAGCTGAGATTGCTGGAGTGTGAATCCCTCATGCTGCCTCCTCTCAAAGCTTGGACTTCTAGCATACTGGCTACTTTCCTGTGTGCCTGTAGAATAGAAAGAGGTAATATATTGTGTAATAATTTAGAAAACTTGCTGATAGCTTTTGTTTATATGGTGGGCATATAAAAATACATATAATGTGATAGTATCTACATATGTGTGTGTGTGTGTGTGTGTGTGTGTGTGTGTGTGTGTGTGTCAGGGAGAAAGAATATATCTAATATATATTGCTTACACATGCAAAAAACATCTTTAGAGAATATACAAGAGACTGAGTGGCCAAGCCCAGGTGTAGAATAATGCTCACTGATTTCTCTTCGCACTTGTAGAAAATCTGAACAATATGATTGCATCATTTATTTTAAAAAATCAAACTCGATGAGTCTACAAGTTACATATCTTAAACCAAAAGAAAAGAGAGAGACTTGATTGCAGGAAATTTGAAATCTATTCCCCCAAACCTGTCTTCATTTTTGTTTGTTTTGTTTTTTTGTTTATTTTTGTTTTTCAAAAGGGTCTGTGTGTGTGTAGCTCTGGCTGTCCTGGAATTCCCTCTGTAGATCAGGGTGCCCTCAAACTCACAGAGATCCACCTGCCTCTGCCTCCTGAGTACTGGGATTAAAGGCATGTGCCAGTACTGCCTGGCCCAAAACTATCTTCTTGACAGTGCTGATACTCATGATGATGTGATCGACAGTGCTAATACTCATGATGATGTGATTGACAATGCTAATACTCATGATGATGTGATTGACAATGCTGATACTCATGATGATGTGATGATGATGTGATTGACGGTGCTGATACTCATGATGATGTGATTGACAATGCTGATACTCATGATGATGTGATTGACGGTGCTGATACTCATGATGATGTGATTGATGGTGCTGATACTCATGATGATGTGATTGACGGTGCTGATACTCATGATGATGTGATTGACAATGCTAATACTCATGATGATGTGATTGACGGTACTGATACTCATGATGACGTGATTGACAGTGTTGATACTCATGATGATGTGATTGACGGTGCTGATATTCATGATGATGTGATTGACAGTGCTGATACTCATGATGATATGATTGACGGTACTGATACTCATGATGATGTGATTGACAGTGTTGATACTCATGCTGATGTGATTGACGGTGCTGATATTCATGATGATGTGATTGACAGTGCTGATACTCATGATGATGTGATTGACAGTGCTGATACTCATGATGATGTGATTGATAGTGCTGATATTCATGATGATTCACCATGTGATTTGAGCTGGTCAGTAAAAGGCTTCCTACCCACATTGGAGAAATGACCTAGGGAGGTCACTGTTAATAGATGGCTTTAAAACTAGGCCTTTTTTTTAAATTATAATTAAAACATCGTTTCTTTGAGATTCTAATTACATCATTTCCCCCTTTCCCTTTTCTTCCCCAAAGCCTATCCACGTACTGTAGTGGATAGGCATCCCAGCATTGGCCTGGAAGTTCCAACCCCCACTGAGGCTTCGGTAATGGTCACACACACAAGGTGGGGCAGAGGAGGAAGCGGAAGACGAAGGATCGGGAAGGACTCACTCTCTTGGTTCCGGGACGCGGGACGCGAGAGGTGGACCGAGCAGAGTTCTCCAGTGAACGCCGCCGGACTACCCTATACCTTTGCCAGACTCTGCGACCTACCCCTTCATTTGTAAGTTACCCCACAAAATAAACTTCCCTTTTAACTACGTGGAGTGGCCTTAATAATTTCACCAATAACGTACCCCTTCTTGTTCTCATTCAAATCCATGGCCTCCTTTACTTTAATTGTTGTTACATATATGTGTGCACATGAACACATATGTATGTATATATGCTCAGTCCATACAATGTTACCTGTATATATGTTTTTAGGGCTGACCATTTGGCATTGGATAGCCAGTTGGTGTGCTCTTTCCTGGTGGATGCCTATCCTGTCTCTCCTGCTCTCAGCATTCTTCAGTTGTCTGTAGGTCTTTGTCTAGAGCTGAGGCCTCCTGAGCTTTCCCATGTCCTTGATAATGCGTCTATTGGTGCTGTCTTTGTTCAGGAAGAACTAGGTCTTAAATAGTAAAAACGATGACCTGAAACACTGCTAATTTGCAACACCAAAAATGGAGAGGACCCAACCCTGATGGCTTCTATTTTTTTTATTTTTTAATGTGAAACAGAGACTGTCCCTTGAACATGGGTATTTGAGAATGTATGTCTTAAACAGAATGGGAAAAAAGGGGGTTGATAACATTTTCATAGAAAATGAGTAAGAAAGAACAAATAAAATAGATAAAACTTGTGAGTTCACAACACTGTCAGCTGTTGTTCAAATCTACTTAAAATACTGTGACATGAGTCCACTGATCATCTTTTATAGATGCAAATCAAAGCACCTGAGTGGTAATACCCCAGGTTTTGGTAACTTGTTCATGTATTTAAATGAAAAGACAAGCAATCTTGGTACCACGTTAGAGAACTGGGAATGACCCAGCATGGTGGCACATATGAGTTGTCCTCGTGGTTGAGAGTCTGAGGCAAGAGGATCAAAAATTCAAGGCCATCCTGTGCTACCAAGTAAGTTCAAAGCCAGCACAGGCAACTTCATAAGACAGCACAGCCAAGAGAAAGAAATATATGAAGAACAGACCAACCCAAGAATCACCATTTATATAAACATTATAGCAACAACTGTAACGATGACAGACAAGGATGAACCAGGAATGGTGGCACATATCGGTTATTTTAGCACTCCAGAGGCAGGGGCAGTAGGATCAAAGGTTCAAGGTCATCCTTGGCAACACAGGGAATTCGAGACCAGCCTGGACCATAGGAGAACATATCTAAAAAAACAAAACAAAACAAAACAAAAAACCCAAAAACCAAAACCAAAGGAAATCATTTTCTCCCTGCAGCTGTCCTGGAACTCACAGGAAAACGCCTGTCTTTGCCTCCTGAGTACTGGGATTAAAGGCGGCCACCGCTGCCGCCGCCGCCACCACGACCAGGCTACGAAATCATGTTCAATCATGTTTGAAACATACTTTAATTAGACTGTGAACTCCTTAAGAGCTGACGTCACCTTTTACTTAGTTCTCAGCACGGCTTCTGCATGTTTGTCTCCCTTAAATGCTCCTGATATTGAGGAATGATCAGGTCAGTAGGAAGGGATGACACGTCTTCTTTAAGCATTTGGTTAGTGATTTCCTTTCCATCTTTCGCTGCATTCCTACTGATTTTTGTCTGCAGGAGGATGGGTGTATTCTTTCTTGTTCCTCTCTTAGTGTAAAGAACCAACTATTTCCCCTCTTCAGATTCCAGATTCCGTAGGAAAACAGAAGCCACAACGTAGGCACACCAGCAACTTCCACTCACATGTCATCTTTAGAACAACTTGGGAAAGGTCAGCCTACTTGACTTCCTCCTATTGTTGCATTTACCCAGTTCCTGATTATGTGACAGTCTGGTGATGATTTTTTTTAAAAGGAATCCCTTTATCTGTTTCGGTTTTCTAAGCAACATAAATTAACCAGGAGCTTTCTTTTTCACACTGAATACTATTTGCTTTGGGAAAAGATTAGCTTTTATAAAATGGAAGAAAGGGGGAAAAATGAAAGAAAGATTGTCTTTGGGGGACTTGTCAGAAACAGTGATAGTTCTAGAGTGGAATCTGCTGCAGAGGGGTCAACGAGCCATGGACAGCTCATGAGTGACAGAGCGGTCCCCCATGTCTCTGTTCCATTTCCATGGACATGCTGTGGTCCATTAAGCATTAGATTTAAATTTGTTGACTTTACAGCGTTTGTTTCCAAGCTGGTTTTACTTTACTTTGATTTCTATGACTTTGAGGTTACTGTTTCTCTCCCAATTATCTAAAAGTGTTCATTGCTGCTGTGCAGTAGCTCAGTGAATATGACAGGGCAAAAAATATTCCTAATGAAGTCTTTAGTCTGATTGGGAATAATATGCTTGTTTTAAACTTGTTATCTATCAATTGAAGTTTACTTTTCCACTTTTCTTCTTCATTTTTTGGTTTGGTTTTGATTTTTCAAGACAGTGTTTCCCTGTGTAGTCCTGGGCTGTCCTAGACCTTGTCTGGCTTCAAACTCATAAAGGTTATGTTTCAGCTGCCAATTCTAGTCTAAAAATGCCTATACTTTTCTTTATGAAATTAAATATAATTCATTTTTTTACATGCTACATGGGCAAATCTTGTTAGGGAAGTGAAATCCAATGTATACAACATAAAAGAGGAATTGAATATCAAAGGTACTCCCCCAAATACGTGGAACTCAAAACAGAGGCAGCGTGATGGGGAAGAGATCATTCTGACTGAGGCATTTTGTACATTTTGCCTCTACCTCACTCTCCTCCACCACCCCTGCTGGAATTGAAATCACCAGCTACCCTGCCCAGCCACAGCATCATTTCCTTCTGGTTCTAGAATTTCAACGATGCTGCTTAGCAGAGGAATGTTCTAGAGGTGATAAAATATACCTGACGACAGGCATTTAGGAATGGGTTTCCCAACGGGCAAGCTTGGGGACAAGGAGTGTGGAGCAGTGACTATGCACAAGGCCCCGTGACTCTGAGTAATTTCCCTAGTCTTCTTAGGCTCTTTGAGCAGCAACAGAACTCCAGCTACCTGGTAGTACTGTGAAGGAGTTGTCCATGAAGAGCCCAGCATTGACATCGTTATCTGGCAAACAGAACACTCAGAAACTCCAGGGTACAGTCTGTATATTTTACATTTCTGGGGTGGGGGACGACACCTTAGTGTCCCTGGACTTCCTGACACAATGTGTCAGGGGGATCTTTGCCTCTGATGTCCTTGGACTTCCCGACACAATGTATCATTAGATACTTTGAGCTGGAAATTGCAGAGAAAGAAAAAGCTACTCGGTGTTTTTACTGGAGGTGGCATTAGCAAACACTGACACTTTCCCTGTGCCTTTTTGACTGGATACGAAATTTGATGTGACATAAACGTTCTACTGCCTGAGTAGAAAGAGTGCCTGGGTTCTAGCACTGTCAGGACCCCCACGACATCATTTCACCAATGTTTCCTTTATTGGTTTCCAAGGCTGCTGCTTCGCAAAAAGATCTTCGGTACACAGCAAAAGGCCCCAATGCTGAATTTTAACCTGGCTCCTGTCCATTTGATTGATAATGGAAGGCAATGATATCTAATGGTATGTTAGATGAGTTAGCAATTACTGCACATACCATATGCCAAGTAAGTTATAAGACTTTGAGTTTTATGAAAACTATAAAGATTATTATTTTTTTATTGTTTGACTTGCTTTGCTCTGATATTTGAAACAGGGTCTTGTGTAGCCTAGCCTGATCAGGAACTTGCTACATAGCCAAAGCAGGCTTTGAACTCCTGATCATCTGGCCTCTACCTTATAAGTGCTGGGGTTACAAGTCCGTGAAACCACTCTCAGCCAGATTTATAAAGTTTTAAAATGAAATAACATTTCTTCATATTTACTACTTAATTTTATGGCATAAAGTAGCATACAGATTTAAGCTCAAGACTATTTTTAAAATAGATTTGATTTGGAACACATTAAAAATAACATATGTTTTAAATAACACATTTTAAAAAGTGAATATGAAGTAAATATAGAGAAAGCCCAGAATAGCTCATAGCTACAATGACTAAATTTTAACTCAAAAGGATTTAGAAGATCACTTAATCACCTAATTTCTCAAGCTGTGACAGTCAGGCTGCCTTACTATCCAACTACACCATGAACAGAGATTGTGTGAGTGACTCTGTATGGTCTCTGTGCATGAGACCCTGATGAGAACATAGAAATGAAGGGAGAGACGTGTCTCAGGCTTCTTGTTGGCTTCCAGAACTCTTCTCCAAATCCATAATTTTGAAATAAAAATTGACCTGCTAAGTCTCGGCCATTGATTGGTTAAAATCATTAAAGAAAACAAAAATGGGTTTAAGTCTTTAAAAACATGGGCTCTCTAGTCTGAATGTATCCTTGAAATCCATACGTATTTCAAATGGTGTTTTGAATTGGGATCTTTAAGGCCATAAATTAATTCATTCATGAATTAATAGATGAATAAAGACTCAAAGGAGTGAGTTTGCTATGAAAAGCTCTTGAGGCTGGGGAGATGGCTCAGTCAGTAAAGTGTCTGCCAGGCAAGCACGAGGTGCTGTAATCCTGAACACCCATGTAAACACCTGAGCATGTTGTCGCTAACCCCAGAGAGAAGAGGAAGGTGGGGGTGCAGGTGCGGGCAGGTAGCTCTCTGAAGCTCTTTAGTTGGCTAATCTAGCCTAATCAGCAATCTCAGTGAGATCTTCGTTCAATCAACAATGTAGAGAGCCATAAGGGAGGCAAGAGAGACTTCCATGTGTACATGGGCACACTCACACAGAGGGAGAGAAACAGAGACAGAGACAGATATGGAGACAGAGAAGAGAGGAGAGGGAGACACACAGACAGACAGGAAAGAGAGAGAGACAGACAGACAGACAGACATAGAGAGACAGAGACAGAGACAGACAGAGAGAGACAGAGAGAGACAGAGAGAGAGAGAGAGAGAGAGAGAGAGAGAGGTGGGGGAGTACACTCTGTAGGGATGTTTATTGCTTTCCATGGATGCGATATCTGGATGAAGGAAGAAAGTGTTGAGGAGATGCTGAATGAAGGCCAACTCTATGCTTCTGGACCTTCCAGCCTCTAGAACTGCAAACCAAATAAACTTCTTTCCTTTATAGATTATTTGGGCTCAAGTGTCTAGTTAAACCAATAACAACAAAGCAGAGCCCAGGAGTCTCTTTTTTTTTTTTCCAAAAAAGAATTTTATAATGGACGCAAAAGGAATATATAGAACAGAGAAAAAAGTGCATAGGGATTTAGACGAAGCAAAATGACAGGCTTCGTGGTGGGGGATGGGCAGCACCATGCTGAGGAAGTACAGCCTTGGTACCCTCTGGCATGATAAAGCTCCAGCTGTTTTGGAAGTTGACAGCTGTTCTATCTAGCGATACACATAACGCTTTACCATCTCACTGTTTTAACTATGTGAGATTATTGTTTAGGTGCCTCAGGACAATAGGGATTCTTGGGAGAACTGATAAACTATAGAGAAGAGAGGCCACTAACAAGAGGACAGCCGAGTCATTGGGGGAAACTGGAACATTATACCAGTGTCAAGCAGAGGCCTGGCTGAGATGTTCCTTGGGCATTTGGGGAAATGCATTTCACTAAGCCTTTAGGCCCCATATTCTCTGGACTTGAAAACAGGTAGAATATCTGTGTGCAGAGACTCTAGACTTCATTTGCTTTTGCATCGGTGACTCTTGGTGATGTCATGGCCATTGTGACTCCAGTGCTCACAACTGTCCTTGAGGGTTGACAGACATCATTTACTTATTTGGTGTTCCTCAAAGCATATAGCAGGAATCCAGGTTCAAGCAGGGTTTTATCAGACACGGCTTGGGTTTTTAAGGTAAAGAAAGAGAACAAAGGACCAACAGTTTCCCAGGCTGTTCTTCATCCTTCCCAACATGTCATGTGTATGCCTTCCTATTTGTCACAGTTTGTCAACTCTCTGTGAACCTATACTTTCATTCACATTCTCCAAAAAAAAAAGTATTTGGAATTGCAACCTGTCCCAGTACGAATGAGGAAAAACAAAACAAAACAAACAAAAGCAAGCTGTCTGGCATTGAAGGCGCTGGCAGCCAGAGCAGTAATCTGTTGGTAATTTTGCAAGGTTTCCATGCTGATTACACTTGGGCAGTATCCATGTCCCAGAGGAGGAGTCCATATACCCCCAGCCACCCCAGAAACAAAACAACATCTGCACAAAAACAGACAAGGATTACCTTGACAACTAAAAGAGCTGGCCGCTGCTAATGCTGTTGTCAGTGATCTTCTATAAGAATGTCAAAGGAAAATCCAATGCTACTCTCAGCGGCCATATGGCGTCCTGAAGAAAGGGCCCCACTTTCCTAGTAAGGAGCCCAGGTTTCTGCTGTAGCTTTGCCAGCTGCTAGCTGTGAAAGACAATGATCAGCAGACACACACCCTGGGCATTCCACTCCGATGGAAAGGCCCTGCTGCTTAAGTAGCCCAAAGAAACTTTGAATAATGCAGCACGTGTTAGACTAAAAAGGAGTGCATCAGTCTCCCCGTGAGGGACAGACAACTCCCAGAGAGGCATGAAGGGGAAGACTGTGCTTGAAGAGAACATGCTGAGAACGGCTGCCAGAGGAACAACTCTCAATTTTTATAGTGTCCACAATGTTCCAAGTATTCTCTAATTATTATTATTGTTGTTGCTGCTGTTGAAGCATACAATGAATTGAACACTACCCTTCCAAACTCCATTCATTGACCTCATTAAGGGCAATGCCAAGAAGCTAAGCACTTATTACATTTATTTATTTATTTGTGTGTGTGTGTGTGTGTGTGTGTGTGTGTGTGTGTGCACAAGTGTGCCACGGTACACATGTGGAAATCAAGGAACAACTGAAGGGTGTTAGTCCTCTCCTTTTACCCTCTGGGTTTGGGACATCCAAAGGTCATCAGGTCGTCAGGTCGTCAGGCTTGACAACCCACATCTGTTCTCTGACCCATCTCACAGGCCCCAGAGGTGTGGGTTATTTTGTTTTCCTGGCTGGGAATTGAACTTGGGACCTCACACATGGTAAGCAAGTGCTTAAAAAGAAAGCGTAGTTGTGTTCTGTTGAGGAATGAGACTCAGGAACGTCGTCCCTTGGAGACGCTCCTGGTTCATGGCGTTGCTTATTTTATTTTATTTATTTATTTATTTATCCATTCATTTATTTATTTATTCATTCATTTATTTATTTATTCATTCATTCATTCATTTATTTATTTTCTTCTCTATACTTTATGTTTGAAAGAGATTTCAAGAGACTCAAGCTGCTCAGAATAGGAAGGGTCCATCACTCATGAAGATTGTCAGTTAGATGATCAGAAATAGCAACACCTGATCTAAAATTGCGTTCTAGCCTGGTACGGTCGCATATATCTGTCATCTCCGCACTCAGGAGGCTGAAGCAGGAGGATTGCTGTGACTTTGAGACCAGCAAGACCTAGTCCCCAAATAAATGGAAGAAAATAAAAAGAAAGGGAGGAAAGGGGCTGCAACTGTATGGCTCAGATGTTAAGCAAATGGGTTGCTCTTGAGGAAAGTCCAGCTTTGGTCGCCAGCACCAGATGAAGGCTTTACCATCTTCTATAACTCCAGATGCCCTTTCTGACCTCTGTGGACACCAACCAATGCATGGTGCACATACATACATGCAGGCAAAAATACTTACACATATAAAATTAAAACGAATAAATTTATTTTTTAAAGAAGGAAGGAAGGAAGGAAGGAAGGAAGGAAGGAAGGAAGGAAGGAAGGAAGGAAGGAAAGACAAATGGAATGTTCCCTAATCCTTAAGCAGTTTACAATGAGAAGAAAGCTCGGAAGCAGAATGAAGCAGAGACACAAGGACGGATCTGAGAGGAGAGAAAGAAGGGTTTAGCAGAAAGCAAAAGGCAAGAGAAGAATCCAGGGGAGAGCTCAGCCATGCCGGCATCCTGCAAGGGGCCTGGATCAAGACTCCATGTTGTGCAACACAGCACAATGCCTTTCTCTGCTTCTCTCCCAACACAGGGTCCTGCTTTCCCAGATGTGATACCTGCTTCAAGGGGAGCTTCAGACAGGGAACAAGTGACCTTGCCAAGCCAAGGAAACTTAAAGCAGACACTATATACCAGATAACATCGTTTTAAAAAAAGATCTATTTATAATGAATGTAGACAAATTTGGGCTCATCTTTACCATAACATTATACATTATTGTGGCATTTATTTCAGATACACTGCAAATTTTTATAAAAACTGTCTAGTAACAGGAGGTCAAGCTGTTGAGGTGGCACATGCCTGCAATCCCAATATTTAGGAGGCTGATGATAAGAAGATTGCAGAGTTTTCGGACATCTTTAAACAACAGCTCTGTTCCGCAACGCCAGCTTCCCCGTCCCTCCCCCCACCCCTTTGTTCTGTTGTTTGTGTTCTGACAAATAAAGCTTATTTGGAGTCAGAGGGTGGAGCTAGCCACTACTTAATCTTAGAAGTCTGGAGGTCTGTACAGGAACAGGAAATGATAAGGCAGGTGGAAAGAGGATCTCAGTCCTTTGGGTCAGAGGATCCGGAGAGGTAGGAAGTGACTGTGGCTGCTCTCTTGCTTCTCTGGTCTTTCAGGTTTTATCCCAATAGATTAATTAGCTTTACGCTTCGTGTGTGTGTGTGTGTGTGTGTGTGTGTGTGTGTGTGTGCATGTGTGTGTGTGTGTGTGTCTGTCTGTCTGTCACCACTTGTATTCATATTTAATCCCTGCCATCAGATATTCTTGAGCAAATCCTTAAAAAACAAAACAAAACAAAACAAAAAAACTGAAACAAAACCTCAGTCATAGTCAGCCAATACAAAGAGTCCGGTTAAAACAGGTAAAGAGATAATTGCTTGTAGGAGTAGAAAAAATATAGCAGTGACATTGCTCCCCTGGGTGCAGGACCACATAAGAAACGTAACTGCACCCACCAACGCTCACCAATGCTGCTGCTTAAACAAGATCTAAACAATAACAGCCCCAGCTGACCCTGCGTCATGGACGGGGAAATCTCACGTAGCCGTACCCCAGATGAGGAGCTATAGGAATGAATCATGGCTGAGAGAGGGAGAATTCGTGTTCCCCAGGGATAAGCCCCCTACATCATTTTCCAATACTAGAGAATCAGCCCCCAAACCATATACATATAAAGAACACCAGACAGATTCAACAGGCTGCATTTATTTGTATCATATCTATGCAACAACAGTTGTTAAAGGAAAAGAGATCATGAATTTGAGAGGTGGTGTATGGAAAGGGGAAGAGCTGGAGGGATGAGAGGAAGGGAGAAGTGATGTAATTATATTTTAATTACATTAAAAATTGAAGAACATGAATTTGGGAGATAGAAAGATAGGGGTGGATCTTGTAGGAGTTGGGGATGAGTGGGGAGTAAATACGATCAAAATACACTGTATGAAACACTGACAGAATTAACACAATGTTAAATGTTAATATAGGTATAACACAGTAAAACACTCTCATCTGTTTTTCTTAATATATTGCACACCTAAAAATCATATTTATCATTTGCCCTTTAATACATAGGTAGACATAACCACTTTAAAGAGCACTACCCAGCATGCCTTGCTACATTCTCCTTTAGTGCTTGCCATCAGGTTTGCCATGGTAGAAGAAGAGATGCTGTGACTCTCTTTGACCAACTATTTCCACCTCTGCTCTTTTGTTTTTCCCTCTTGAGACACAGTCTCACCATGCAGCTCTAACTGACCTGGAACTCAATGTGTATTTAGACCAGGCTGACAGAGAACCTCCTGCTTCTGCATCCTGAGTTCTGGGATTAAAGTCATGTACCTGTTACTGGGAACCTAGCTAACTATTCAGTGCTAGAGATGTTATGGTCATTGGGGGAGAACCTACAACCACTAATTTACTAAGTCAGTATAATCTCTAACAACAATCTATAAACATTTGTACTTAACACCTACAGGTAAGTGTAGTCTTCACCCATTATCAAGGGAACTTCTCTTGCAACAGCTGGAGACCACTACAGAAAACCACAACCAATCAAGATGCGCAGTTGTGGAGCCCGGTCCCAGCAGATACATCTACAAAACACTCCTGCACCTTAGGCCCAGGGAACATTGCAGAAGAGGGAGTGGAAAGATTATAAGAGCCAGAGGACCAGGGAGTTTGCTGTGAGGTTGTGTCTCTTAGTAATGTCAGAAGCTATACCCACAAAGTACCACCACCATGATTGCCCGTACATGTGCTGAACAGGAGAACACCATTGGACATGCCAAACCAGATGGAGAAAATCCCTAAGGCCTCAACCCTACACTTAGAACTACAGGCAACTGAAGACAGCTGCGAGTGGGAGAAGAGTGTCTTCCCCAAGGAAGAGCACATCAATTGGTTGTCTAGTACCAAGTGGTCAGCCTTGAAAACATACATACAAGTAACATTATATGGGCTGAACAAGTTATATTGAGGAATATCTATATCATCTATCTATCTATCTATCTATCTATCTATCTATCTATCTATCCATCCATCCATCTATCATCTATCTATCTATCCATCTATCATCTATCTATCTATCTATCTATCTATCCATCCATCATCTATCTATCTATCTATCTATCTATCCATCTATCCATCCATCCATCATCTATCATCTATATCTATCTATCTATCTATCTATCTATCTATCTATCTACCTATCTATCATCTATCCATCTATCTATTTATCTATCATCTATCTATCTATCTATCAATCGATCTATTGATCTATCTATCTATCCATCCATCTATCTATCTGCATGCAATAACAATTATTGAAAACAAGGCCATTGGTTTGAAGGGAATCAGAGAACAGTATATGGGAGGGTTTGGAGGGAGGAAAGGGAAGGGAGAGATGTAATTTAATTATAATTATATAATTATAATTAAATTACAATCGAGTGTGAGAGAGAGAAAGAGAGAAGAGAGAGAGAGAGAGAGAGAGAGAGAGAGAGAGAGAGAGAGAGAGAGAGAAATGTGCCACCACATCTGGCTAAACTTTCTGCTTTAATTCCACCCAAATAGGAGGCACTGTAGGCAACTCCACCTTGACATAGAGATGGCATCTAGCCGAGGAGAAGTAGGGAAGACGATGTGTCGGAATGATGGTGTGATCAGCAGGGTGCTCATTTAAGATTTCCTTTTCTTTGTGCAGTCTCTGTAGTTTGTGTGTGATTTCTACCCTGAAATTAGAGGAAAACATCTTGGAATTGTGCAGAGCCGGGAGAACTGGATTCAAATTCCAATTCTACCACTTAAGCCTTGGACAAGTCGTAACTCATCTCCTTGGCTGGACTGTGAGAGAATCCTGCCTGAGGTGGCTGCTTCTGTGGGCACAGGATCATGAGAGCATAAAGGAATGTGTAACAGAAAAAGGCTCTATGGCATTGGATATTTTCTCATGGTATCTATGTTATAAGGATGGAATAATGAAGGAGGACTGACAAGTGTCTGCTTTCTACCCAAATCCAAGTGTATTGTAGTTCATATCTAAGACCTTCAACAAAGCCTTTTTAAAATATATATAATATTAATAATAAATATATATACAATAAACCTATCCTAATATTTTCACTATGAGAAATTCAGCCTTAACTTGCATTAATTTTTATAGGTGTATTTATTTTTTGTTATTATATTTTATGAATAATAGATTCAAATGGTTAAAATTTTTATGTAGTTTAGGCTGGGTTCAGTAGCTCAAGCCTATAAACCCAGGTCTACATGGTGAATTCCAGGACAGCCAAGTAGACATAGAGAGAACCTGTCTCAAACAAAACAAAACTAAACTAATAATAAATAGAATTTATATAGTTTAAAGAGATAAGCAACAGAATGTCGGCTTCCATCTGTGGCCTAGTTTCAGTCTAACAGATAACCCCTGTTGTGTAGCAAGAATCTTAGAGTCTTATTAATGAAATCAAACCTGAGTTATTGGGGTGAATGCTGGAAGATCAGAGATACATAACAAACCACGGCGACCTCACCTTGCCAGTTCCTCAGCTGATCCTGTTTCCTCAGACTGGAAGCTTCTGAGTCCTCTTCCAGAATGAATCTCAGCTGAACTGTGTTGCTCAAAGCCTAAAAGCTTAACCAGCCAAATGCTTCTAGTTTCTGGTCTTCACACCTTATATATCTTTCTGCTTTCTGCCATCACTCCCTGGGATTAAAGGCTCACTTCTTGGGATTAAAGGCATGTGTCACCACGCCTGCCTGTTTCCTATATGGCCTTGAACTCACAGAGATCCACAGGGATTTCTGCCTCTGGAATGCTAGGATTAAAGGCATGTGCTACCACTGTCTATCCTCATGTTTAATATTGTGGCCGTCCTGTTCTCTGACCCCAGATAAGTTTATTTGCCTGCACAATATTGCAGGGAACACAATACCACCACACTGTTGGAATGCCTTCTATATAATTTTCGTTGTCATTAGGTGTATACAAGCTTTAGGTTCTCACTGCCATATTGGTGTCTTTTGGTTTAGTGTAAATAGATGCTAAGTCTTCTACAAAATGACAGGTTGTCTCAGGGTCAAGTACTGGCCTAACAGCAGCAACAGAGTGAAAATGTCTGCTTTCAAAGTGAGCATCGTAGCTGAGTCTAGGGATGCATACCTGTGGTCTTGGCATTTGAGAGTCTGGGTCTAACCTGAGACACAGAACAAGACTCTGTCAAAGGAAAGAGAAAGGGCAGGGAGGGAGGGGGAAGGCAGTGAGTCAGACTAGAGAAGGCTAGAGCTAGACATCACAGAAAAACAAAAACGTAAGAAAGAAGAAGAATGGTAAGAGGAAAAGGAGGGAGTGTTGGGCATTGCACATTCTGCCTTTACTCAGGGAGGTGGTGCTAGTTCAGTGCTGTGAGCTCATCTGAAAACAGGTATATCCTAAGCCAAGGGGCTGAGGGCTGTCATCAGTATGGTCACTGTAGTTCATGATGAATTTGAGAGGCAGGGAGTGGTTTTTTGTTTTTTTGGAGCTGAGGATCGAACCCAGGGCCTTGCGCTTGCTCTCTACCACTGAGCTAAATCCCCAACCCAGTGTTGTTTTTAATAAGCGGTGCTGTTACCATGTGAGAAAGGTCACGAGGCACCACAAAACCCAGTATCACAGCATTCTTAGGAGGAAAGGGGGACAGAAGAGAGCGTGGCCAGGCCTGTTGGAAAGACACGTGAGGAGAAGGGAAAGAGCGGGGAGGAGGAGAGAGCAGAAAAGAGGGGAGGAGTCTCTGACTGGCTTTTTAAGGATTCTCCTGCACATGCATATGTGGACTTACGGAGCTATGCCACACATGTGCACATTGTGTGATGGCGTTGTGAACATTGCACAATCACGCAGCACACAGATGGCGTAAGATGTAAGACCCCTTGCTTAGCTACTGAACTGTGCATGTGTAGTCACAGCTGGTGGAGTGGCCAGAATCCTAACATTTGGCCATGTCCCCTTTTCCTCCTAATAAAGCTCTAATATTGGGTTTTGCCATGCCTCGTGACCTTTTGCACATGGTAACAGCACCACTTATTACAACCAGCATTGGTGTCGTGCAAAGTAGGCTCTCCCAAAGCTCTACGTCTGGGACCCTGTGCCGAGGTCTTGCTCTGTCTACGACTGTCCACTTTTTTCATTTGCTCAGCCACAGGACTGCTACACACAATACACTGGCTACTCAGATTGATGAGTTTTCCTATTCCAATCCTTCGCCATTTCCCACAACTGTAGCCTGAGATATATTTCTCACTTTGGACCCCTGGGGGTCCTCAGGCTGTGTACATGACTTGTTCTCTCTTGGCGAAGTATTGAATGCTGTTGACACCCCCCCTGGGGGGGAGGGGGAAGGGGTCCTCCTTGTATGTACGATCCCAGCCCTTACCCCTCCCTTAATTTATGCTGGTCCACAGACCTTTACCTACTCTTTGGGATGCCCGAGATGGGAGTCTTGGATCCTGTTTGTTATTTTAATTTTTTTTTTTTTAATTTTTCTCTCAGCTGCAGTCATAGGACATGGAGGCTTCCTCTTCTTGGTCCCACTCCTCCTCTGAGAAATGCCTTAAATATCCCTATTTTATGTAAACAAGACCCAGTAATGGCTGCTTGGACCCCACCGATATTTCACAGGCATTATCTAACTTCTGCCAGCAAATGGGCAAATGAAAAGAGTTACCTTATCCTCAACCTTTTTACCTAAGCTCTGAACCCTCCCTTTCTGAGTCTCTCTTTCCTGTCCACATGTGTTCCTGAACTTGAGGAATCTGACTCCAAAAGTCCTCCACTTGTCTGACCTCTGCTCTGCTCTCCCGTATTGGGCGCTCAGCCCGACTCGCTCCCACTTTCGATCTTACATCATCTGTGTGCTGCATGATTGCTCAATGTGCAGCTCGGTCACGCAATCTGCGCATGTGTGGCATAGCTCTGTAAGCCCACTCGCACATGTGCAGGGGACTCCTTAAAAAGCTGGTCACAGACTCCTCCCACTTCTTCTGCTCTCTTCTCTTCCCCCTCTCTCCCTTCTCCTCATGTGTCTTTCCAACAGGCCTGGCCACGCTCTCTTCTGACCCCTTTTCATCCTAATAAAGCTCTGATACTGGGTTTTGTCGTGCCTTTCTTCACAAAGTAGAAGCACCATATTCAAAACCAACAGGCAGGCAGGATGATGTGAGTGAGCACACAGAGTCATACTCACTCATCTGAGAAGCAGATGGTTTGCCTTCATTAGTAATTTTTCTTAGGGGTTGGTAAGATGGCTCAGAGGCAAAGTCTCTAAGTTCAATACCCAGAATCCTTACAGAGGTAGAGAGAATCTAATCCACAAAGTCATCTTCTGCTTTCCACAGCCACACACCACCCCCATATCATACCCTCCTCCTCACAATACACACAATAATAAAAAATAAGTGTTAAAAAAAAACTTTCTTTCAAAGTCCAGAGGTCCACCTGAGAGCTTGCCTCTAGGTGGCTTCAGTCGGGAGGTCAGTAAATGAACCTTGGTGGGGCTTTCTCTCCTGAGGTTGTGTGCCCAACCCCCACACCCTCTCCTCCTCTTCAGTTTAGGCAGTTTTTAACCAAGTAACTTGGGCTGGTCTCATTCTTCCTATCTGCCTCAGCCTTGAAAGCAGAAATTACCCACACGTGTCAGCACGCCCAGCCTGAGGCTGAATGCAGAATGGCCTTCAGACATTCATTTTCATTACCTTGTGATAGGCACATGCTGCTCTCAACAGTCTCTCCCAGGCCAGTCTTCAGCTAATTAGCCTGTCTTGAAAACTGTGCTTCTAAGATGATGTAAGATATTTTGCCTGAAAATTCTTGGAACTTGGGAGGATCTGTTTATAAACAGTTGGCCTGATATCTGCTCTTGAACATAGTGTTCTCAAACACACATATACATACATAGAACCCTCTATTACCAAGCAGGGCCAACTGGTGAGGTCTGTTAGTGTCACACTTGCTTATTTCTTCCCACCTACTATCAACCCTTCCACAATAAACCCAGAACTCTAGTTGGAATCTCAAACATCTTTCTCAATTTATTTTTGCTATACTGTTATCCTAAAAATTCTTTGAACTTTTCCCCATTTTTTTCATTCTGTGTAGCTGGTTTGGGTACATTTAATTTTTCCCTGATCCTTCTTTTTCTTCTCTTTTTGCTGTTTTGTTTTTCTAAAACAAGTTCTCATGTATCCTAGGTTGGCCTCAAACTCTCTATGAATCTGAGGATAACCTTGAACTCCTGATCCTTCTGCCTCCACCTCTCAAGGGCTGGAATTACAGGTTCAGGCGGTCATGCTTCATGCCTGGATTGTTTCTGTTTTCTTAGAACTGTAAAGTAACACTTTGAAAGTCAGCAGGGTTGTTTTATCCCCAGGAAGTCCATGAAACAGGAAGTACCCCAGCTTGTGCAGTCACGGAGCTTTAGGATTTCTTTTCTTTCTTTTTCTAGTTCTAAGATGAAATTGATCCTGTATACTATGCTTGATGGCGTGGGACACTTGGATTCAACACTGCCCCCCCCCACCCCCCCCCAAACCCAGTTCTATAGACAGACAGATTGAGAGATAGAAAGGGGAGGGGAAGAGAGGAGAGGAAAGGAGAGGGGACAATAGGGGAGGAGGGGAGTATAGGGGAGGAGGGGGGAGCAACATCAGAAAACATGGTACCAGTATGTGTATGTGTGTGCATGTGTGTGCTTGTGTGTGTGTGTGCGTGTATGTGTGTGTGTGCATGTGTGTGTGCGTGTATGCATATAAAGTACATAAAATCATTTAAAATATCCTTGTTGCTGGACATAATGAAACACTTAGGAGGCTGAAGTAGGAAGACCAGGGGTTTAAGGCCTCCCTGAACGGTAGTATGAAAAATGAAAGGAAACACCAGGCAGGGTTCAGAGGAAGTTGTCAACAGAGGCCAGCTCTGGGAAAGGGAACTGATATCTGAGGCTTAAGAGTTGGAAAGGAAAAGTTGCTTTCCACTGTGTGTTGATTTATAAAAGCCATGGGCATATATGACCTGTTCTCTCTCTCTCTCTCTCTCTCTCTCTCTATATATATATATATATATATATATATATATATATATATATATATATTATTAAGAGTTTTGATTTTAGTTTAAGATGATTTCAAACTCACTGCAAAGTTAGAAGATCATTGCAACCAAGCACATGTTGGCTTTACTCAGATTTAGCAGTCTCTAAATTAGTCACTACATCTGTGTACATACGTGTGTATCTGTCTGTCCATCTACCTGTCTGATTCTGAAGCATTTGAATGTCATGGGCAAACATTACACACCTTTACCTGTTGGCGTGATAAAGACATCTTTAAGAGAGTGTTCTGAAGCCCGTGAGAGGGTTCAGTGGGTAAATGTGCTTACTCCCAAGCCTGACAACCTGAGTTTGCTCCCTGGGACCTATGTAGTGGAAGGAGAGAAATGACTCAAAAAAGTTGTTTTCTGAGCTTGGTACATCATGGAGTTGGGTGCGCACACAGACACAAACGAACACAATTCATTTATACATCATTTTTACTAAAGTCATTACATTTCCTAGTAAGGGAGGCCAGACCGTCACCATGCAGAGGCTGAGGAAGGAACTGATAATTTTTTTCATATGTCAATTCTTTATCTTTTATTCTACATGGCATACTAAGTATGAACTCATTTAATCCCTACACTCATTTTATTAAGGAAACTGAGGCACAGAAGACAGGGAACTTGCTGGCAGGAAGCAGCCTTTGATAGAATTCTGCTAGCTTATTTTTGGACATTAAGCAAAATTTGAAGAAAAGGCACTTATTTCTAAATGCCTGAGATAATGTATAGTTCCCCACTGCTCTAAAATCCATGCTGAGAAATTCTCTCTTATAAAGAAAGAAATATTACAAAGGGATAAGAAATTAAGTTGAGGATCCCCAAAGTAAGGTTTATTTGGAAAGTTTCTGAAATGTTAGGTGTTAAAGAAGAATTATTGAATACAAAGCTCCAAATAGTGACCAAATGTCAACGCTAGGAAAGGTTAAACAAGTCACGTGCATATTTCCATTTCTCCAGCAAGTCTATGAGGTTGGGTTCCCTGGAGAAATGCAGCAAAGATGGCGGTAATTGGAGCATGTCAGAGTCACACACTACTTACGGTTATGAAGAAGCTGGCTGTGGTGGCACATACCTGGAATCTCAACTACTTGGGAGGTGAGACTGGGAGATCACACGTTTGAAGCCTGGCTGAGCTACACCGTGAGTGTGAATCCAGCCTAGGCAACTTAGCAAAACTTGGTTCTTAGGGGAAAAGTAAAAAGAGGGCCTGGTATCCAGCTCAATGGCCAAAGACTTGTGTATCAGACACAAGGTTCTGAATCCAATTCTTAGCACTACAAGGGGTGGAGGTTAGCTACAAAGAGGACCTGTGAGGTATGGAGGTATGAGTGATGATGTGGAAGGTTTGGAAACCCTTTCAGACAGCAGGAAAAGTGCAGGTAAGTGAAGAAAACTCCAAGGAGGAAGAGACTCTTGAGTCAGGTCCTGAAGAGTGACAGAAAGTTGACAAGGTGAGCATCAGCTTCAGGAAAAAGGCACAGAGGACTGGAATGTCTGGGCACATTTGTAGACCTGCAAATAGTTCTGTGAGGCTAGAGGCTACAGGGTCACATGCAGCTCTGATCTCAGATTGGAGTGAGGCAGACACTAACAACCCCACCTTTTAGGCTGCCCTAGTGCATGTGATGGTTTGTTACATATAAGTTTTCGGTTTTGTTTTGTTCTGGTTTTTTGATTGTTTGTTTTTCATTAATCTTCTGTGACGGTTCATGTTGTCAACTTTAGAACATCTAGAATCCTATAGGGACACACCTCTGGGTGTGCCTAGATTGGGTTAATTGAAAACTATATTTATAAACACTTATTTTTTTTTTAATTTAGTGTACATGCAAAGGACAGGTTGCATGACAATAGCAGCTGGTTCTTTATATGGGTTCTAGGAATTGGACTCAAATCTTTGTGTTTGGTTGCAAGTGCCTTTACCCAATGAACCATCTCTCATTGGCCCCAGATTGGGTTAATTGAGATAAGAAAATCTTTCCTACGTGTGAGTGTGGGCACCATTCCATAGGCTGGGGTCTTGGGTTGTGTAAAAAGGAGAAAGTGACCTGCATGCATCATCCTTTGCTTTCTGCTTCCTGACTGTGGATGTGAGGTAACCAGCTAGCTCCTGCTGTGATGGACTGTTCCCTCAAACTGTGAGCCAAGCTTAAGCCCATCCTTCCTAAAGCTGTACTTTTCCATAGCAATGACAAAAGCTAATCCACTCTTGTATATTCCCTATTCCTGTGTTCTTTTTCTCTCAGACACATCTCTAATTTATTGTTTGTATTATCTGAATTTTTCTATTGGAAGATGCGCTTCATGAGCTCAGGTATTTCTGTTTCTTTTTCATTTGTCTCCCCAAATTGCATGGAGCATACTAAGCATCCAATAAATGTTTGTTAAATGCACATAGCATATGGTAAATGTAGATAGTACAAGGCATCAAAATTGATTATAATTTGAACTTCTCAATCAGCTGTGTACAGACAATGTCTCATAACCCATATTCCTGTTTAAGGAATCACTTGACATACACAATTTATTTTTTAATCACATATTATATATAAAATATGTTTCATTGTGACAATTTCATACATGTGCACAATGTATTTTGACCATATTTATATCCCATCCCTTTTATCCTTTCTTTTCCTTCTCCCACCCCTGCCAAACCCCTCATCTTCTCTTCTGCTTTTACGCTGTTTGCGTGTGCGCATCCATGCGTGTGTGTGTGTGTGTGTGTGTGTGTGTGTGTGTGTGTGTGTGTATGACTCAGTGAGTTTTATTAGGCTTGCTGACAAGAATATAGATAGGCACTTTACTTGAGGCTACACCACTGAAGAAAATGGTCTCTCCTCATTAATGATTATCTTATGTATAGCTCTCCAGTGAGCAGCTGGGCTCCAGGAACCCCTCCCAAGCTGTGGCAGGACACTGAACAGCCCAGTCCTGTACAGACCATGTGCATGTAATCACAAATCCTGTGAGTTCAAGAGTACAGCAGCCACGTCATGCCTGGAAGTCAGCAGACATGAGCAGGTTTTGAAAACATATGGTCTGTGAGTGCATGGGGGAGCCTAGCCAAACATGCAGAGTGACAGCTCACGGTTGCCATTTTCCCTTCCGTGAGTGCATCGTTTGCCCTGTATCTGCCATCTCACCATGCAGAATGTTTTCATGTCTTTGTGGACACCAAATGTTCAGTGTGGCTCACAAAACACTTTTGTTTATTTTTTCCCCCCAATTTAGTTAAATGATTGAGATGTTAGAGGTTTTTTTTTTTTTTTTAATTTCATTCTCTCTTTTCCCCCCACTTAAAACACTTTTAATTTAAAAGTTATCCCCAGGACTATCTTGCATGAATCACTGTCACAGGGTAGCTGTTTTGATTTTTAAATTTACATCAGCTTCTTTATGCAGAGGTCCAAAATACCTTGGCAGCCTCACTGCATCGGGGATAATTCTTATTCTGTAAAGTGCACTTACCTGTCATTCACACTTGCAAGCACTGAGGACAGTTGTGAAACATACTCTTCATTATGTGATAGTTTGAAAGTGTTTACTATGGTCAAGAGTGGTGGCCTAGTTAGTACTATGGAGGCAGAGGCAGGAGGATCACTTGAGTTTAATACCACCCTAGGCAACACAGGAAGAATCTTTCTGTACCCCCTACCATCTCAAAAAGGTGCTCACTGTGGAGACTGTCAAGCACAGTGGACAGATGAGAAATTCCACATGTCTATCATCATGATCAACTGATTCCATTTCCTCTATATCCCTAGACTCCGGCTCCCCAGGATTATTCTGAAAAGTTCCACATGTCCCATTATTTTGCACATAAATATTTCAGTCTCTCTATTGAAAGAATAGGCCTCTTCTAAAAATTATCACCAAGGCAAATCTTCCAGTACTGAAGGCCAAAGGGAAATTATTCATGTCCAAATTTCACAGAATAAATACACTTATGTGCACTTGTTTAATTTAGATCTTGAACACACCCTGAAGCATGTGTGTTGAAAACTTGCTCTTCACCCTGTTGCATTGGAAAAGATGGGAGTTGGAATCTCATAGAAGGATGTTTAGTGGATGAGTGTGCACTTGAATGGGTCATTAGGACTCCGAATTCTTCCCACTTCTCTTTTCCTTTTCAAGATTTGCTCTTATTATTCTTAATTATGTGTGTGTGTGCATATGTATGTGTAGGTGCCCACAGAGCTCAGAGATATTGGATTCCCTGGAGCCACAGCTATAGGCAGCTAGCTGTGAGCTGCCCAACATGGGTGCTGAACGCTAACTTCATTTCTCTGCAAGGGCAGATATGCTCTACGACACTGAGCTGTCTCTACAGCCCCCTATTTCTCTCTGTTGCTTCCTGGCTGCTATGATATAATCAGCTTCTGCCATGTGCTCCCAACATGATATATTACCCTACTACAGGTTCAACAGCACTGGGGCCAATAGACCATAAATGGGAACCTTTGAAACTATGAAGGAAAACGGACCTTTTCTTTTTATAAGTTGGTGTCTCAAGTGTTCTGTCATAGTGATAGAAAACTGACCAGTTAATATTGTTTGTTGCCTTTTGGGGGGCAAATAAATGTTAGGTTCAACAGATCACATAAAGGCTTGGAAGGAGTAATCACTTCCTTCTTTGAAAATAGAAACAGACACAGCCTCAGATAGAGAGGATTTCTGTGCCTGCTTTATGGACTCCCTAAGCTGGGGCAATGTTGGTGTGTCACAGCTCAGTAAATACCTGTGGGATGAGTGGACTGATGTAAGTGGCTGGGGCTATAGCCACATGGTAGAGCTACTGCCTGCAGCTGTGAGTGAAGGACTTCTTACCAGCTCCCTAATAACAAGTGCAATCTAAAGGTGCCAGCAAGTGTGTTAGGCAGCCACAGCTCTCCCAAGGTGCCCTCCCTCCCCACCCCCACCCCGATAATTCTCTGACTGTTTTTTGTTTTTTTTTTGTTTTTGTTTGTTTTGTTTTTTTGAGACAGGGTTTCTCTGTGTAGCTTTGCGCCTTTCCTGGATCTCGCTCTGTAGACCAGGCTGGCCTTGAACTCACAAAGATTTGCCTGGCTCTGCCTCCCGAGTGCTGGGATTACAGGCGTGCCACACCACCGCCGGGCATTCTGACTGTTTTTTCCTCCTCTTCTTTCCTTTATCTCCCCTTTTTTCCACCAATCTCCTATGTTTTCTAGTCTACACTTTCTTTGTCTTCTGAGACCTACAGGATTCTACCTGGCTTATTAGTAATACTCACTTTATAAGAACAAGTTAAGGTAGAAAAGAGTGAGACATGGCGGCTATATTCTTCTCCCTCGGGAGTGTCTTTCTTTCCACTAAGAGTGGAGACAACACTGTGGTATGATCTTCTCCCCACTTCCCTGCCCCCAGAATATGGAGGGGCTTGTACCAAATGATGATGATGGCAGCCTCTGATGGTTCTTAGGAAAAGGAAGCTTGTGATCGGCCTGAACCAGAACATCATCTGTGAAGCTCCTCCCAAACAACTTCATCCCTTCTGTAGGAACCACACTGATCAACTTATGTCTCTGAAATCCTGAAGCCAATAAGAAAGGATCAGTCCAGAAGGTCACTACAATAGACAGAATGAATACTCTTTGAATCTGGCTGTGAAGATCCCATCTGTGCTATACAGCACTTAGAAATGGCCTCACCAAGCTCCTTTGTGTGTGGTGTGTGGGACGGAACAGCTCGGTTTCTCTGGAAGTGACCCTGGTAGTGTGCACCTCTGCTCTGTGAAGCCTACAGTGTTCTGAAACCTCCTTCCAGGAGATTGGCTCAGGGAAGGTTGATGGGCCAATGGCAAGGTGTTTAAGAGTCATGGGCATTAAGAAAATGTAAAAAAACAAGGCTGATAATTCTGAAAGAGATAGTGAACCATTCAAGTGGATTTCTACAGAAGTAGTTTGGTTAGTAATGTCAAATAGGCACTCTTAAAGAAGAATTTACAGGGAAAATCATTATGTAAATAATCAATGATTTCTGGTACCATTTGAGACAATCTAGGCCTCAGGGCATGATGTACCCACCAGTTTTAATCTGCTCAGTTCCCCAATGCCCTTGGTTTTCAGAGAAACCCCTCCATGTTGACTTCCTTTCAAATCCCCAAGTGTAACTTTGTAAGGCCAAAATGTTGGTGCCCTGCAAGACCCAGCCAGCTGCCAATGGACTCATTAATGAGCCAAACGCCATCAGAATGTGAATTTCCCAGTGCACATCTGCCTGGAAGGCTTTGGGATGGTCCACAGGAACTGTCTGCTTGATCTTTAGACCTCCAGAAAAGGCTCTCTGTGTCACAGTCTTCTGTTGACTGTCACCTTTTAAGAAGTTACTGTTCTACACCGAACGATTTTCCTTTTAACCGCCCTCAGCCCTCCTTCTTCCCACTTTCTCCATCACTAGCATGGCACTACTTCGTTCCCATTTTCCTGACTTGGTGCTTCAGTGTCTCTTCAGAGAGGGGGTTTCTTTTGCCTTGCATCTACCCCTGCAGTTGCTGGCTCACAATGTTAATTCCACAAGTACAGACAGGACTTTGAACCTTTCCTTTGCTGTGGACCTGATTGAAGTCCTGGACCTCAGAACTCCACTGTCAACATCTCTAAAATTCTTGCCTCGAGACCTTTCAATAACAACATAAGAGGAGCTTTCTTCATCTTTTTAATGATATCATTCTTCACCCAGAAGTTTACCAGCAGAGTCTGACCAATCATTCTACTGATCCAAGATGCCAGTTCCATACTGCTTTAAAATATAATCCATTAATTGAGTGTGTGTGTGTGTCATGTGTAGGTGTGTGTAAGAAAATTTGTGTGTCATGTGTAGGTTTGTGTATAAGACATATATATATATACATATATATATATATATATATATATATATATATATTGTGTGTATATGTGTGTGTGTGTGTGTGTGTGTGTGTGTGAGAGAGAGAGAGAGAGAGAGAGAGAGAGAGAGAGAGAGAGAGAGAGAGGTGGAGGTAGGGGTGTAAGGGCTGCATGTACCATGGATATGGAGGAAAGAGATCACCTTCATGGACAGTCCACCTTAAAAAACAAATTAACATTTATTTACTTGTGTGTGGACATGTATGTTGGCATAAACACACACATATTTCACAAGGCATTTGTGGTGGTCAGAGGATAACCTAAGAAGTCAGTTCTTCACTTCCATCATGTGGGTTCCAGGAAACAAACTCAGGCTTGGTAGCAAATGTCTTTACCCACTGGACCATCTTGAGGACCCTACCTTGGTTTTGAAAGGGTCTCTTATCAGGACCTGAAGCTCACTGATTGGTCCAGGCTGACTGGCCAGTAAGTGGCAGGAATCCTCCTGCATCCACCTCTTCCATGCTGGGATAGCAAGGACTTGCCACCAAGTCTGGCTCTTTACATGTATGCTAGGGATCAAACTCAGGTCCTTCTGTCTGAACTTTTCCAGCTGAGCCATTCCCCTTCCTCCCACCACTAGGATCAAGTCCTTTTCTTAAGATAGGGTTTGGCTGTCTGGCCCAGGCTGGCCTTAAGCTCAGGATGCCCTTGTTTCAGCCTCCTGAATGCTGGGTTGTATAGGTCTATGCCACTACTGTGGCATAATCCTTTTTGTACACTGTGGTTGTGTATTACTCTCATTGTTAACAATGAACTGACTGGCCAATAGCTAGGCAGAAAGAGGTTAGGCAGGAGAACAAAACCAAGAGGATGCTGGGAAGAAGGGTAGTGGAGACAAGGAGTCACCAGTGAGACTCAGAGGAAGCAGGAGGTAAGCATGACATGCTGAAAAAGGTACCACCACATGGTAGAGCCCAGATAAGAAATATGGGCTAATTTAAGTTGAAAGAGCTAGTTAGTAATAAGCCTAAGCTATCTGCCGAGCATTTATAATTAATAATAAGTCTTTGTGTGGTTATTTAGGAGCCAGTTGGTGGGGCAGAGTTGACTGGCAGGACACAGAAACCTGCCTACATGCCACCATGTCCATCCACTGATTCTGCTTACCTGCACAGATTGGATGCTGGTGTTTGAGCCAGTAAATTCTACGTGCTAATCCATATCACTGGAAAGTATTTGGATAGTTCTAAACACTCTCTTCACCCCACACTCTCCCCTGACCTCTCCTCTCCACCAGTCTGCCCTATCTCTTCCTCAAGCATTTCTCATAAACTATCTATCTTCTACAGTTTTCTTAACGTACAACTACTCCAGTAATCTTCAGAGCCCTTGTATAAATCAGATCCATGTGCAGGCATCCAAAACTGGCCCTGCTGGACTTCAGAAAAATCACATCTACCCACAAAAATGGAGTAGGGGAAATAAGCAAAATTTTCAGCCTCCAAATATATTGTGGAATATTCCTTTACACTGACATAAAGATATGCCACTGTGGTTGGTTTAATAAGAAGTTGAATGGGCAAAAGCTAGGCAGGATTTCCAGGCACAGAGAATGCTGGGAAGAAGAGTGGAGTTGTCAGCCAGATACAGAAGAAGAAGGAAAGCAGCATGGACAGAGTGAAGGTAATGTGGCCTCGAGGCAGAAAGTAAATTAATAGAAATGGGTTAATTTAAGTTATAAGAGCCATTTAGAAACAAGCCTAAGCTGTCAGCCAAGCTTTTATAATTAATAATAAGTCTCTGATTTGTGATTTGGGACCTGGCAGGAGGGACAGAAATCTGCCTACATGAACACCTTTCACTGAATACAACAAGTAAACCAGAATGATATGCCAGACCCTTGTCTTAAGACGCATAGCCAGGCGTGGTATTGTATACCTTTAATCCCAGAACTCAGGAAGCACAGGCAGGAGGATATTTGTGAGTTCAATGCCAGCCTGGTCTATAAAGTGAATTCCAGGGACAGCCAGGACTGTTACACAGAGAAAACCTGTCTCTAAAAGCTAAGAACAGAACTAAACCAAACCAAAACAAAAAAAAGCACGAGGCACTGTAGCAATAATGCGTGCTACTAAATGTAGCTCAAGGTGAATGTTTTTGTCAAAAAACAAAAATGTTTAGGGTTGTTTTTAAGACAAGGTGTCATGTAGCCCAGGCTGGTCCAGAACTTGTTTATGTAGAAGAGGATGACTTCAAGCTCCTGTGCCTCTTGCCTCCACTTCCCAAGTGCAAAGATTACAGGTGTGCATCACTACACACAGCCTGAAACTTTTTCTTTCAGTGGGACAGAGAGCTGTCAAGGGGTACGCCTGTGGGAGAGAAGGAGAAACAGCAGAGCTCAGATTTGTCGGCACAGCTCACCCCAGTGGCTGAGGGACTGGTTCCTGGGCCTCCTGCAACCAGCAAGTCCTCCATTGTTCGAGCCTCTTCTGCAGGTGTCCCATGCACATCCTCAAACACACTTTACCTCTCTTAGTTACCAGTGAAAATGATGGAAATGCTATAGAAATGATTGTGAACCATTTCTGTTTCAGGAACAGTGAGAAAGAAAGAGCATACGCATGCTTAGATCAGGTGCCTCTTTTTCTGTAAATAGTTTCTTTAGATCCAGAGCTGGTGGTATCCGTGGAACCTGCAGAGATGCAGGGTAGAGTGCTAATGAGGCCACATAGCTGTGACATTCTGCTACTGGATTGCATCTCCTGATCCCAAGTCTCCGGGCTTAGTACTCCGTGGGTCATTCCTCGATCCAAAAGGTGGGTTGTCATGGACAACGCAAGGGCTAGGTGAGTATTACCACAAGGGAGACTTTGTTTTCTTGCAGTCCAGGTGCTTATTGTCATCCACAGAGTAAGCCAGAAGTTAGTCATGGCTGCCTTCCTGCACAGCTGTTCTTTATTTTATTACCACCACAGATTCAATCAAAAGACGAGAAGGAAGTTTATTATTTCAACTAGTTTCTCTAAAACTGAAAAATCAGGAAATAAGCCTGCAGTCATAAAAATACATAAACTCAATCGCAGCACCTCAGTCAGGAAAAGCATCAGCCCTTGCAAGGCAAGCAAACTTAGCTGCAGTCCCCTCTTAGATATACATACCCCCCCAGGAGCAGCAATGCAGAACCAAACTCAGCCCAGCCATTCACAGTTTGCAGTTCGGAGGGAGCAGGAGGAAGGGGTGGGTTGTGTGGAGCGCACAGCAAGGGGCATCTCTTTGCAGATATGACTCCCAGCAAGACAGCTACAGAGCTATGTTCCCAGACAAATTTTCTACTTGAAATGAAATAGAAAAGGGGCAGGGCTTCTAATAAACTTGCTTGGTTTTCACAATAAAATCTGTTTATGAATTTGCCAATAATGTGAGATCTTTAGGGTAGATTTTCAATTCCATCTTAACACATATGATTTCTTAGGTCCCAGCAACTGGAGAGGAGGTGACAACATAGAGAAGTGAGTGGGCTTGTAGACACTACCTGTGGGCCATAGTCACCGTTGTTCCTGGACCTCAGGTCCATCTCCACCCTTCTCAGCGTCTAACATCATTTCCTATTTTATCGCATGGAACACATGCAACAGTCTCAAGAACAAAAGCAACACTTTTAATAATATATATCCTGGAAAAGACCGAAACTTTCTGCGGTTTTTATTATTGTTATTTGTGGGTTTTTTCCCCCTTTTGTTCTAAGAACATAACCCATTCTTAGGATCTTTCATTTTCCTTATTTATTTATTTAATTAGTTATTCTTGTTTTACTTATTTATGTTTTTTAAGTCAGGGCCTCAACTAGCCTAGGCTGACCTTGAACTTCTGACCTTCCTGTTTCCATCTCCCAAGTTCTGGGATCAAAGGCATCTACCACCATGCTCAATTTAATTCTCATATTCTAAGGTCACTTGAAAATTTTCTTTCCTGAGAGGATTTGTCATCTACTTAATGCAAAATTAGGTTTAGTTCTTTCATTTTATTTTGAATATTTATAATCACCTCTTAAAATATTAGCAACATATTTCTAATAAGCTTCTGTGGTGGCATATAAAGAGATCATTTTTTACTTCTCTTTGTAGCTTTATTATATTCCATTGTATAGGCAGATCACAGTGATGATTCCTCTACTGATGAACATGTGAGTTGTAGACAGAAGTTTCTGTGTTCAGCCAGCAACTCCCAAATACCTAGCAGCTGCTTCCCAAATAATTGACTCAGAGGCTTAATGTTACTTATAAATGCTCAGCCATTACCTCAGGCTCATTACTAACTAGCTCTTATGCTTAAATTAACCCACAGTCCTTTTCTATGTTTAGCCATGTGGCTTGGTATCTTTTCTGAATATGACCATCTCATCTTGCTTCCTCTGTGTCTGACTGGCGACTCCTGACTCCACCCTTCTTCCCAGAATTCTCCTAGTCTGGTCACCCCGCCTATACTTCTTGCCTGGCTACTGGCCAATCAGCATTTTATTAAACCAATTCGAGTGACAAATCTTTGCAGTGTACAAGAGCATTACCCTACAGCAGTGAGTTCTTCAACAGTCTTGGGCAAACTTTTTCCAATACCTGCCCATGCATTAGAAAATGGAATGCTAACTAAAGCAGTCACTATCTTTTAAACTGCATAGGCATGAGCAGTACTCATGTTTTAAGGCAGAATGATGCTACCTCTTTTCCAAGCTCAGGCAACAGAAGGATGAGCCTTTGGCTCCTGGTGAAAGTTAACAATTGTCTCTTCCAGAAAACTCACTGAGTCTTCATAGCAAAGAACTTTCTGGAAGTACACCAAACATGTCCCAATGGAAATAAATTCTTGTTAGTAAGCACCCTCGGCAGGCCTGGAACATTGCCACTAACCAAGTGGAATCCATGTTATGCATTCATAAAAGAAATTAAGCAAGGTCCAAACTGATCTTAAAACTTCCCCCGAGGGCAACCGATTGGAGACTGCCACACAGTAAATAAATGCAGCTGTATTTCCTCCAATGTGAAAACAGGGATGTGGGTTGAGCCCTGGATGAGAAACTGATCTACAAGAGGCTCAGTACAGGTCATTTCCCATGAATGCACCAAAGAAGGAAATTGGTCTTTGTCTTAGCAGTTGAGCTTGGTTGCTTTAAATGCCTCCTGTGAGTCTCCAATGAAGGCGAAGGCAGGAGAGAAATACACGGCGCTTTATACGGGGATTGTTCTTATGGAGATAGAGCAAAATGTAGTTCCATTTTCTAAGATTTATTTTTAAAGACGTGTATACGTGTACCTGTACTTGTGTGGAGATGAAGTACGGCTATCCACAGTGTGTCAGCGCTCTGGCAGCTAGAGTGAACAGATGGTTGTGAACCACGGAGCTCCCCAAGAGCTGTGAAGTGCTCTTAGCCACTGAGCCATTTCTCCAGGCCCCTGTATTTCCATTTTTTAAATCCAGTTTTTAATTCCTTACAATAATACATTATCATAAGGTGCCATTGTGGCGTCTTTTATTTCCACAAGCAAGGCAAGGTCTTGACCAACAGCTGTGCAACCAAGGCTTCCTCCACAAATAATCCAGTAAATTCCCATGAAGCTCCGTTTGAAAAGGAGCGGTAGGCCCAGGGGAGAATCCAGCTGTGTCTGGTGACTCCCCCCATGACATCTATGAGTAATCCTTGCCAAGTGATTGTTAAAAAAAAAAAAAAAAAAAAGAAACCCGAAGTTACACTATAAAACAGAAAACAAAACAAAACAAAGAGCGTCATGGAAAATGTCAACACAGGTCATCGCTGGTCCAGGCCTTCTCTGTGGAACGTGCATGCGGAAAGCCAGCGTGGAAATCTTTGCTCCGCATCTTCTGCAGAGCCGGAAGCAGCCCCCAGCGGGCCCTGTTCTGCAGACTGGCCGGGTGTTGAACTTGGCAAGCTGCCTACTGCTTCAGCTCCCGGGCCTCAGGCTCATTGTTCCTGGGTCACAGGCAACATTGAGGACGGAATGGACCAATGTGACTACTTAAGGTTCCCAGCACAGAAAAGGCCGGAGTTCTTATCTGGTAATAGCAAGCTGAATGCACTTTAAATGTCCTTAGAAGAGGCTTTATAGTATTTGTGGTGTGGGCTCTTGAATTCTGCTTGCTCTGGGGCTCTGGAAACAGGAACAGGATGAGTTAAGTCAAAAGAAAGTCAGGCATGGTCTTTTGTAGAACCCTGGGAGGTATTTAGAGCAAAGAAGTCCTTCTGTCTTAAAAGACTGGATGCCTCTTTAGTTTCCTGATCCAAGCGATTTTCTTTCTTTTCTAATTGCCAACCTTGGCAACGATCCGTACCGAATACCAAGTGATAAATCCATGTGGATATTTTTCTACACCCTAAAGCCATCTCAAACACAAGAAAATTCTGGCGTATTCATCATTCAGTCAAAATGGGGAGAGGAGCCTTTCGGTTCTCCAGGCTCCCCATAGGCTCAGTATTAAAGTCACGTTGGATGCTGACAAACAACCCCCAGGACAAAACAGGGTCGGGCATGGTGGCACAAGCCTGTGATCCTAGCGTCTCTGAGTGTGAACAGGAAAGGTCAGGGTTCAAAGCCAGCTCCTGCTCTGGTGCACACCGAGGGTTCCTCTCTGTGCCACAGTGGTTTCCTGCGCTGCGGGACCTAGCAGGCTCTTAGCAATGGCAGCCCCTTCTCCCACCCCCTCCACTTCCCACTCTGAACGACCAGAAACTGCCGTTCCTAGGATGGAAGCCTGTGAGTGGTTCAGTCAGGCCAGAGGGAAAGATGCACCCTCCATCTCTAGGGTGTGCTTCTGGCTCTCCCTGGCATTAACCTGGCATCCTGGAGAGATGGGCTTCGGGAAGAGTGCCTTGGTGCTAACAAGAAGGAGTCCTAGGGCCTCCCCCTGGCCACAGGCAGCTGGCCCTCACCTCTGGTTCCGGTTCCTTCCCTCCCTTACCTTTTTTTCCTCCTAGGCGCCAGGACCCCACTGCTGAGTCTGAAAACAAGGTCTTATCACTCAAGTGTCTGGTACTAGTTTACTTCTTGATCTTGGAATGAGGTCAGGGATGGACGTTGTTCCCTTAGAACATGGTGCCGTGCCTTAGAAACATATTTAGCAAGGCTGGAGGACAGAGGGAGTGACCGCAGCTTAGACATCACCTTGGCCTTCCCTTTGCTGGTGACCTATCCTTGGGGTTTTGCTCAGTCATCAGCTTATTTTAACTCTTCACACTTAAGCTCGCTCCAAAGACCACAGGCTTCAAAGGCATGAGTGGCATGCTTCCAGCTGGGCCTGAGAGGAATAGAAGGACAGATCTGAAGTTACGGACATGGATATGCTTTATTCCATTTGCTTACAACAGTACACTTAATGTGCGATCCTCTTGCCTCGGCTCCTGGATGCTCAGGAAGCATCAGAAGCTTTTTCCAGCTTCCAGTTTGAAGTGCAAAAGGCTCTCTACTGTTAGCACGCAACACCTTGTGCTGTAGCTCTACAGACAGGGCATTAGCAGTTTTGCAGGCCCTGAGGACGGCTCCATCCCTCCTCTTCAGCTTTGCCCCTCCTTGACATTTGAAGGGCTGCACAAAAGGGAGTTAGGTGAGGTACCAAGACCCTGTGGGGGTCTGTGAAGGGAAAACCGCTTCTTCCTGGCCAGAAAGTAGGATCTAAGTTGACCATTCACTCTGAGTGGAGACATAACCAAGACACACTACTATCCTTTTCTGTACGAGCTGGTCCATGGTCTTGTTAGTCACTTGGCTAAGGGGCTCCCTTTGGGAAAGCTGATTCACCTAAAGACCTGCTAAAGATGTGTGTGTGTGTGTGTGTGTGTGTGTGTGTGTGTGTGTGTGTGTGTGTTTGTGTGTGTGTGTGAATTATCCCCTTAATGAGATAATGTATGTTGACCCCCAGAAGGCCCTCCCTAATTCCATCCCTTACAGATCCTAAATGCTTAGCTTGCTTGTTTTCCAAGTTCTAACCCCAAAGAGTAACTTTTCCTTTACCTCCTTTTTATCCCTTTGGACACTGACCAAAATCCCAAGCGTTGGGACCCTGACACTCTGGGCTCTTCTACTGTTTCTCCTGAAGACCTTGCACCCGTCTCCACATCTGCTTACAGACTTCTGCCCTATCTGCTTCTTTGGGCTCTACCTGAAACCCCCCCTCCCTCTTACCCATTTCCCCACCCCCTTCCTCCTGGCAGCTGGAGGCATCTACAACTCGCCTACCTTGTTACTCTTTGCACAAACTTCAGGAAAATGGTTCTCGAGCTTCCATCTGAATCCGTTTTTGAATTATTTTGTTAATGAAATCATGAACCCACAAAAGACCCCCAACTGCCTAGTAACACTTCTTCCTGATAGAAAAAAAAAACACCTAAGAAAGTCTAAGCATTGTTCCAGAAATAGACCAGAAGTTCACAGTCCCATTCTATACCAACACCAAATGATGACAAGAAATGAATGACAGAATATACTTACCATCCCTGCCTTCCTCCCCATTCCATTGCTGTCTCAGGGAATAACCCATTCACATCTTTCTTTGGTAGACTTAGTTACTCAACTGTGTCCAGGGTGCCTGGTCTCTGTTTAACAAGGCCTCTGTGTATCCTCAAGCATTCTCAAGCCTGTCTATATAGTCTGCCTATAAGCAGTAGCTCAGGTTTCCTCAACATGGGGGCCTTGAGACCTCAGATTGTATAGAAACTGAAAAATGTTAAGACTCAATGTTCTAGAAAGCAAGGTAGACAATGTTTCTACTGCCTTGTCTTAGACTTGACCTAACATTACTTATGTGATATTTATTGCACAAAACAGAGACTCCTGATTGTTTCCATGAATAAGAGAGAACATGGGCCCACCCACCTCTCCTCTGCATAAGAAGATCATAAAAAAGATCTGAGCATATATACTAAACAGGTTACCGACTCTCCATCAGTGTCTTAAAATTAGGATTCAGGAATCTGGTTGACCAATCTTGGTTGTTCCTTCAAATGTAAGTACTTCCAGCGTTGGAAATATCAGTCCAGTCAGTAAGGCTTTGAAGAGGGCCTCTGGAGGAACCTCCTCATCCAGTAGTCCTGTGGTCCCCTCCCACAGTAGATCCAGGCTACTACATAGAGGAAGTGATGATGTGTGGTTCCTAAGGCTAGGAGAAGCCTGACACATACATCTGCTCTTTGGAAATGTTCAACTGAGACATGTTAGATGAACAGGCAGGCTGAAGCTAGCTACATAGAGGGGCTGCGTGTAGAGAGTAAACCACCTGGGTCACAAACAGAGGATTCCACCATGCCTGCACTGGGTAGTCAGGCATATAAATGAAGAAGCCATCTTGATGCTTAGCCTGATGGAGCACTCAACTGACTCGAGCCCAGCCACCAGCCACTGTGACTACATTTCAGAGTCCAGGTGAGAACCACTTGCCTGATCCAGTTAAACCTCAGAACCTTCAGAGAGTATTAAATCATTACTTAAGCCTCTAAATTCTTACTGGCTTAATATGCAGTCCAAGCTCTAGTCTCTCCAGCTGCCTGCCCCACCTCCCTAGCATGTCTCTGTCCCCTGGTACTTATGAACTGGCCTTTAGCATCAATAACCTGCTGCAGTAATGCTTCCACGCTGGGTTCTGAGCAAGGACACTCACATTTAGGAGGTTGTTCTTGGAGGTGATAGAAGATATGCCCTCAAGCATCTAGAAAAAAATAGAGAGAGATGGGTGTGTGTGTGTGGGGGGGTAAGACCCATGAGAACTCACAACAGGCAGAGAGTTATTCTGCCTGGAGCCCACTGGCCTGAAGAGAGAGGAGTATTCAATTGGATCTTAATGCCAAGTGGCAGTTCGTTGATTTGTTTTGTAGAAACAGAGAACTACTAAATGTTTGTGAGAAGAAAACCAATGTGATCAAGGCTGTTTCCTGGAAATTAGTTTGAGGGCTGGAGGTATAGTTCAGTGGCAGAGTGTGCTTAGCAGATGTGGCGAACAGGGTTCAGTCCCCAGCACACACAACACACATTTGAATGTGATACACAAAGTCAATTGTGTTTGCATGACACCAGACAGAGCTTGTCAACCTGGGTGGGACAGGAATGAAGAAAGGACCTTGGCAATCCTGGGCAAGTGCAATAGATCCTAGAGCCAGGTTATCACAATGGCAACGGGATGAAAGGGAGCAAACTCGAGACATGCCCAGGGGTCGATAGAACTCAGAAACACTGTTCATTCTACGTATGTGTGTATATACAGATTCTATTCTAAACCCCAGATATTAACTATGTGTAAACAAAAATAATTCCACAGTTATTGTATATAAAGAGAATGCTTTAAAAACCACACTTTTGGAGGAAGATTTAAATTAATTCTACAATTTTACATGCATATACCCAGGGATTTCTCTTTGGAGCATTTACAGTCATTTCTAGAATTGGTTTTGATTCTATTTTCTTGAGACAAGGTCCTTCAATGTGGCTCTGGCTTGTGTGGACCTCACTATGTAGAGGAGAATGTACTGGCCGGGGACTTTCTTTTTTAATGTACACTTGTTTGATTAGTAATTTTTGATTTTTTTTTTTTTTTACCAAAAGTAATCCTAATGATTGTTGAATTTAGCCAAAACAAAGCAAAACCTTTAACCCCATCTTAAAACAACTATTGATCCAGCTCATTCAATCTCAGTTGTCAGTGTTAAAAAGAAACATAAAAGTTAATATGCATGGCATGTTTTCCCCAATGTCTATTTCAGTATTTGTGGGTGGCACATTGAACAGTCAAGTACGTTTATGTATAGATGACTGCACCACAGCAGCTCTGATAACTAGGTAACCAACCTGACTAGAACCAGCCAGCAGGTAACTGTCTAGACACCATCCCTCACTTCGATCACGTCTGGGGAAAGGAGGAGCCTGCTGGCCACATGGAAATCTATTAAGGCCAA